>NW_016159610.1:0-81256 GCF_001687245.7 Rhagoletis zephyria
AACTGAAATTTCGTAACCTTAAATACCATTATTTTCCAGTTAACGACATGAGTTAAACATTCCTGTAAAATTATCGATGTCGCGCGAAGGATTCCTAAGGACTTTTAGGCAACTTGGCTGTCAGTGCAGATCTTAATTGCTCGCACTATAATAGTGGAATTTTATGGCAAATAAGTTTTTTATATTTTTTGAGTTGTATGATCCACGACTGATAGTGGGAGCACTATGGGTACCACCTCATCACTAAACTATGGTGTGGATCAATAGATCTGAAGCTTTTTCGCTTCTTCAAAAGAAAGAGGAGGTGGTGTAGATGTGCCGAATTTAGTTTTTAACCGTCTAAGAGCCACTTTGAGCAAAATATTCAAAAGCACCTATCTCGTGAGTTATTGTATGTATTGATAGGCGAAAAGTAACTTAGTAAATAAATATTTTTGTGAAGTAGCAAAGAACTTAAAAGAATTATTTTAATTTGCGGCAAAAGCGAAAGCAGTACTGCGTTGTAAATTAATCAAGTATGCCAAATTCATTTCGAAACTTTCCAATGGAATTTACTAACCAATTAAAATCATCGGAATTTCCACCAAGAAAAAAGTGAATGAGATGTCAAAGAGTGCAACTAATTTCAGTAATTTATTGCGATATATCGTGACTTCAAAAGTCTTACATTTTGTGCATTTACAAACGTAAGTACAAAGATATTTACACAATCTTTAAAAAAATGACAATGTCCGTATACACCCTCTCTTTTTTTTGTTGTTGGGAACACATGGCACTTTGTTTTCATATATTTATTTATACTCCTATGTAATGATCTTGTGTTTTTTGATCGTGTGAGCGATCAGGTCGGCGATCCTCATTTGCTGAAGACAGGGCGTATTCACACACGCACACATATACATATAGGCTTTGTTAAAGTGCTTACGTATGTATGTATGTATGGTTTCGACATGCCAAATAAATAAATATGTATGTATGTATGTATCTACAAATACGTGCATAGGTAAGATATCGATGAATAGACACTATGACAAGCGGAGCTGATCAAAGTCATTGAAATATGAATGAAGTTCATTAAAAACTGATCAAATCTCTCAGTTCGATAGACAATAGAGTATCGAACAAATAGAAATTACACGGCGACATGTTGACAAAAACACGCATACATATGTACATTGTACAAATCAGTACACACACACACATCTATCTATGCGTGCATTGCCAAGCCACAGCCGCAAAAGGTATCCCATGGAGGAGCAGGCAGCAGTCTCCATAGGCGGCGGCACAAATTTTGTCTCAATCGAGCGAATGCTGTTGCCAAGAGGAAGTCCACAAATACTCGCACATACACAGTTTTTAATGTTGCGGACATGCTGTTGTAAATATACATATGTATGTACAAGTAATCACCACACTACGAGTCTTCAATAGATATAGCAAAGGTGAAAAGTAAGCAAATGTCAGGACATGTGTAAGATGCCTTTCTTCTGGCCTCTCTGTATGCATGCAATGATTTGTGTGTGTGTGTGGTGTGTGTGCGGTGTAACATCTTGTTTGTGTCCTGTGCCTTCAACTGGCAGCTGCTTACACGCTCTATTTTCCTAAAGACTTGCAGCTTCTTCCACTGTTCCATTGCGCTGCAGCCGTTAAGACGGCTTTTGATTTTATTTATTTATTTTTTTTTTTTGGTTTTTGTTTTTATGCCTCTAAATGAAAGCACTTCCCGATCTTTGTTCGCCTGTCATTGGCATTGTTGGTCCTTTAATGCCAACACCTGACAAATTGACAAAAAAAAAAATAAAAATTTATAAATCTAATAAACATAGAAATCAATAGCTATGGAAAGCAATTGTGATTGTGAAATGAACAGTTATGTTGTTAATAGGAGCCCACCATGCGCTACATGCTTGTCCTCATCGCTCCACCGTACACTGTACGGATAGTCATGGAAGGTTTCAAGCGACAATAAAGAACAGGAAGAAGCCTCAGTCAAAATGTTCCAGCATCAAGCGTGCCGCAATCTTTGGGTGGTGAGCGCTCACCGATCAGATATACATATACATATGTATATGGATTTATGTAATTCTCAACCTTTTTAGCAGTTGTTTGCACTTTAGCCGCTTAGCTATGTAGCTCAAATGCTCTACATACATAACTTCTATGTAGTCATCAAAAAACATTTGATTTATTGCTTGAATTTGTTGAATTGAATTGGTTCACGTAATCTCTATTGGCTTTGCGATCTTTATGATTTGGTTTGCAAAGTTTGTTTTTTTGTCGGTAGCACAACCTTGCATGACATCATATAGATACATTTGCGTGTATGTATGTATGTGTTTATGTATAAATGTATGTACATATGTGTATACAAGTCAATGTGCGAAATTTTTGTTAGTATTGCATTCAAAGTATTTGCAAATCTTCATTAATTTAAGATTTGACCTTGGCAAAAGTGTTGCATGCGGACTGCAAATCTTTTAACCCTTAGGGCCGTTTTCTCATCTAACCTTTAGTTTACCGGCCACTTTATCGTCTCGATATACGAGTTTTCGTTTTCGCATCAGCGCATTAATTTCTCGAATCGATAAACTGTTGCTCACCCGATGCAACCTTTAAAATTTGTACCCAACTTTAATTTTTGGTTTGGTTTTGGTTCATGAGTCAGATATATTAGATATTTCAACCAAGGTTTTGGTTTTTGCTAACAGTTGCTCTTGCTCTATATTTGCTTATGTNACGAAAACACTTTAAAGTGAGGAACAATTTATCTGCCCTGTGAGTAAAGGCAACTTTACTGCTTACATTAGAAAACGGCCCTTAGATGCTTAATATGGAAATGAATATTGAGTAGGGACGTCCTTAGTAGATCCCTTTTGAATGAAACATTTTTCCAACTTTTTTCCAATCTTTGAAAATTTCTAGATTCTCAAGGGGATGCCCAACATCTTTCACTAACACTTTTCCCAAGGTTTCACTAAAAGTTTAAAAAAATTTCAATTTAAATTGATATCGAAGCTTTTCTCAAGTGGAGAACTCAGATTATTTTGCATACAAAAAATGTGCTCTTTTGTTAGAGAATGGTTTGGTTCTCCAATTGAGGTGTACTTGAAAATCAACATTGGACCCTGGACTGGTTTATTTGGAGAGCTTAATTGTGCCAGCTCGCTTAGCAGATTCATTAAAACGAGGTTGAGTCATTGAGTCAAATCGGTGAGTTTCCTAGACCAGATTGTCTTTAATAACTAGGCAATTTTAAGTAATTGGATAAAATATATCCGTAAGACACTTACAGTTAATCTTCTTCTTCTTGCCTGGCACTGTAACCGGCTAATGGATTTCGACCAACTGACGCCAATTGGAAATGTCAAGTGAAGCCAATTCTTCGTGGTATTTTCATCAAAGCAGAGGAATTCCTCTTTGTCTAGCAACTTGAGTGTTTATAGCTTTGAAGACTTTCAGGTCTAGAGGTTTTGCATCTAGTCGTATAAAGTTTTATTCACTACACTATGGTCTGATGTTTTTATCGTTGCTAATTCTGGGTTGCAAACAAACGAAGTTCTCTTCTTTCGAAATTATTACTTGCAGTAATGCGAGGCACGACAGTCGTGCTTGATGACAAGAGATACTCCACCTTGTACATTACAACAGCTCCAGCTACTTTGATTCCATATCCACTTGGAAAATGGCAGTACAGACGCCGTCGTTTTTACCGATAATGGCGATATCAACGGCATACGCTTGTATACACTCTTTTCGTGAGCGGCTCAGCTCGGTAGATCGTTACACCTTTTCCAGCATGAGATTAAAGAAGTTGCACAATAGCGAACCGCCTTCTCTGTATTCTAGTTTGGGAGCAAAGTACCCGGAGAGCTCCCTTCTAATTCTGACTGAGCTTCTGGTCTTACTCAATGTCATTTTACTTCTTTACATGTTGTCAAAAGTGGATCTATGTAAAACCGATTAGATTTAGTAAATGTCGATTGTGCACTCGCAAGACTTTTTCACGATTTTATGTATGCTGAATACGTGGCCTAAAGCGGAAACCTGGTACATATATGGCGGTTTTACCCAGTCTAATGCAACACTCATGAGGGAAAATGAAGATGTTGGCGGTGGGCTTTAACTTTTCACACAATACGCTCGATAGGCGCTCGTAAGAGAAATCTGATTCCGCTTTGGTTACCATATATAGCGGGTTTGTCCTTCTTATGGACTGGGAAGAGCACACCAAATTTCCAGTCGACACGTATGCGTTGAAAAGCTCGACTGGTGAACCGTCAGCTTTAGAAAATTTCTTATTTTTCAGTCGTAAAATCGTCGAACTCATCTACTTCGTTGTCCCCGGTTAGGACTTTGGGTTCATTTTAGCTACTGCTTTCAGTGTTGTTGCCATTCAATAATGCGAAGAAGTTTCCCCTTGATAATTTTAGCACGCTGTGGACGTTGACCAGTAGGTCGCCGTGTTTGCTCTTACAGTAGTTTTCCCTTGCCTTGAAGACTTCGGTATATCAGCCTAATTTTCTGTTAGAGTTTTGTAGAGTTTTTTCTGTCGGCCGCTTCCCCCGTGCCACATGTTGTTTCGAGCGCGTTGCAATCCAAATCCGTCTTCTGTGGCGGACTGCGATCTGAGATGTGAGGGTTTATATGACATAACTTATTTGGTAGCCCCGTATTTTTATGGATCCTGTTATGCTGGAACCTAGTGTTATAGACTACTTGCGATTTTTCAGGCCACGGTGAAGTCGGTAAGTCTTAGTCATTTATCGAACATTTCGTTGTAGAGGCTGAATTTTGCTACGCTGGGACTAATGATCCCTTCCTCTACCCTCTACCTCTATGACACAGGTCTTCTTAAATCCACGTTTCGCTAAGAAATCTCGAGAGGTTCTTTGGCTAAATGTCATTTTGGTCGTGTGCTTCTAGGTAAAGTAATTCTAGAACGCGAAGTCTGGTCCTAGTGAGGGCTTGACAGAGGCAACTTATGCGCGCTGCTACTGCCTGCTCTTCGTTGCAAACCCCACAATGATCAGAGTTAAAAACTCAAATGTTTGACAAGTTTTTCATTACCCTACAGTGGGCAGTAAGAAATCTGAATAAATACTTCATGGCAACTGATGTGAAGGAGTTATTCTGTTCTCCTTTGCGTTACATACGGAATTACGGACTTAGCCTGTCCGTTACATTCCGTATTTCTTCGATAATGTTACGCTTCGTTCTTCATCCAGTTATAAGAGTTTCACCTTACGGAGCGCCATGGCAGACCAGTAAAGGGTCCTGGGCCCATGGATCTATGTGCAGCCCTTTTTCTGACGAGAACATCTGCCACTTCATTGCCACCGACTCCACTCTGTCCCGGTACCCATGTGGATATAACCATATAGTCCGTTGTACTTTCAATGTGATAGTCAACAAATTAAGGAGATCTCATCCGTGGCCGGATCGTTTTCTTTTTTGCCTATACGACTGTTTTAACAGGCTGGTATGAAGCCCAGGTTAAAACAATAATCTGGTGGGGTACCCTTACAAAATCACGCCATGGTAGCTAGACGCTGCAAACCTCAATGGAACCTTGAACCGTATACGGAATAGTAGCTCCACTGAAGCTCCCTCCCTTTCTGATGCGACTCGTTGTGGAAATCGGACTTACATATAAGCGAAAATTTCAGAAATTGGATAAAGCGACACAGGTCAAGAGTTCATCCGTCGGTTATATATGTAAAGTGCGGTTCCACCTGAACTTAACTGCTTAACTTGTTCCTACTGCGCAAGTCCGCTGTTCGCATACAACGCAAGTTTATTTGAATCGAGACAAGAAACAATACACCACGGCCGCAAATCACCTAAGGGTTAAAACACCACAACCCATATTTGATCTGCTTAAGCCTTTAATTAAGTGCCACTGCCACAAAAATACACACACACACTTTTGCTTTGAATGAGTAGTTGCTTCTGCACCAACTACCGGCTACCAGGAATTCCCATTGATTGCCACGCATTATTTTGGTCATCGATTATTTCAGCTACTATATTAGTATTGCAAGCAGTTCAGCAGCAGTTGGGGGTCGCGGTGCTACCTCAGCGGCCGAAACATTGCTACTGAGCAGCGCGACACAGCAAGAAGCGGCGCAGCAATGAAGTCATCGTACGTACGCGCGGCAAACAGCTAACAGCGGGAAACGCTTATATTGACTAGAGTTGGCTAATCAGCGCAGCGTCGCGCATGCGGGGCTACTTGTGACCTTTATGCGCGCATGATGATGGCAACTACATATGTACCTACTACTACGCGGTGTGACGCGGCGCGACAATCAATTTACAATTGTCTAATTTTATTTTGAGGAAAATGTGCCAACACAGCATCTAATAACCGCTACGCTTTGGCCACATTTTGTCTGGCGCGCATACATATATATGTACACAAATATGCGTGTTTAATAGGATGCAATCCTGCAAAGGGTCTGTGAATTCAAGGTCTACGCTTCAAGTTGGAATAATTTCACAAAATTAAAATTTTTTCCCTAATCGCACTTTAACGTCTTTATATTCACATTTTTACGGTCGTTTTCAAAGCCGAATGTTATCGTGCATACATACATAAGTGAAAATACAAATATATATGCATATATATGTATTTCTGAACTTTAATGACTTTTGCTTAGTCTGGTCGTGGTGGCTTTGTTTGTGTGGCGCATTCGTCACAGCAGCCGCTGTGAATAGCCGCAGCGCCGTGCGAGGTGCGCAGCGTTTATCACCTTCAACTTTTGTTGTTATTGCTACCATTCAAGGTATCATCCTCCGTATTTATACATGTATGTATTTCCTTTTTTCCTTTATTATGTATTACAGCTTGGTATTTGCGCTATGAGCAACGCAATGCGTGTCACGGTCAAATTGAGGTGGCGATTAGCGTAACGAATCACAATTACATGCTTGCGTCCCTTTCGCGACAAAACAATCACAACACCATGCCCGGTTCTCTGCTCATACCCGACCCGGCTATAGAACAGCATTCACCCGCGTGCGCTCATTCACGCATGCGCACGAAATCGTGCTGTTTTTTGAAATTCGCTTACTGCCGCAGTGCGTCAAAATGCGAAGCGCGGTTTGGCTTGCCTGGCGGCTGCCACGTCCGAACAAGTGTGTGCGCTTATGCCGCTGCTTTTTGTGTCCGCATCTGTTGCATGCGCCAAGAGTGAACTGTCTTTATCGCTCAAATACACGCTTTGATTAGCGTCGTTGACAAAGGACATTTCCCTCGTCTTCTTTCTGGCCGCGTAATTGGTTTAGCGGTGCGGTTAAGTTGGCTTCGGTTGGTTGACCTTTAACTTGGATACGCCTTCCGCCGCACTCATTCTTCGTCGCAGTCGCGACTTTGCGTGTGTGCGGCACGAAAGTTTGCAAACAAATCGTATTGAGCATGAAATGCATAACATATTTTCCATCGCAGTATAAACAAAAGCAAGCTATTGATATGGCTTATGATTTGGTATAAGCTGATAAGTCAGTGAGGTGCTCTTTTGGCTAGTGAATTTAGGATGAGAGCGCTGTCTACAGCTAATGTTTCTGGTTGTAACAGTGTTTCCTGCACTACTGTTGTCGATGCTGATGTAAGGTTTGGAGGCTGTGTACACATACTGCTTAGATGTATGACACCAATTCGAGAGAAAACCATCTACTCTGATAGCCAAACGGACGATTAACTCCGAATCATTGTGCCTCATGTCAGCTAATTGAACATTGGGGGAAGACTAGGACATGCACAATCGCAATGTCCTCATTGGGGCTCATTTTGCCTGAAAATCTCTGGCTCTAGCTTTTAATGGGGCTTCTAAAAGGTCAGATCCAAATTCACTCAGTAAAACTAAAAAATATTCTGATCCTTACGGCCGCAATCGTCTGGAAAATGCAGAGCTCGACCGGATCAACACCTTCGTGAGTCTAACCAACTTTATAACCAACCCTCAGTAGCTTCGCGATTGGCCGTAGTAGTTAACGTACAAAATCAGGTTTTAACCTAAACCTAACCTCTATAATGCTCAAGAGTATTCCCAGCTGGAAACTATCATCTAACTTTATCTAACCTAACCTAAACTAACTAAAACGAGGTATCTCCTGTCATCAGACAAATAGTAGGAGCATACGCTTCTCGGTTGTCAGTTATAAGTTCGCAAAAGTATACGACTTCGTTTATTTAGGAGCGAGCATTAACACAAATACACCAAGCAATTCGATGGGAGCCTTTGATCACAGCGAAAAGAGAGGGAGCTTCGGTGGAGCTACTCTGACTTATTCGGTTTAAGGGCTCATGGAAGTCTGTTGCGTATGTTAAACAGTTGGTGCGGCTACAAGCGGCCGTCTGTCTATTCGGTTAAGAAAGCACCTACCTCCCAGCAATGGGTTGTGCTCTGGTTTTGGGACCCGCCACTTAAAAACCCCTTCTACTTAAGACTTATAACAAATCCCCGGATGAGACGCCCCTTTTTTTGATGACGACCAAGACAAACCTTTAAAGGACTACGATCGAGTGGAATTTAAATGTGCTCTGCCCAATCCACAAGAAAGGCGACCCCGCCACATGCGCCAACTACCGCGGGATCAGCCTTCTAAGCATGGGTTACAAGATCTTATCGGGCACATTATGTGAAAGACTGAAGCCTGCCGTCAACCAACTGATTTCACCTTATCAGTGTGGTTCTAAACCCGGTCAATCCAACACAGACCAGGAGCAAAGGATCGACGCTCACCATCTATTTGTCAACTTTAAAGCCGCTTTCGACAGCACTATTAGGAGTTTCCCTTACGCGGTTATGTCTGAATTTGGTATCCCCGCGAAACTGAGCCACCGTCTCCGTCAGAATTAGGAAGAAACTCTCCAAGCTCAAAGCAAAATAAGTTTACATTTTTTTTTAGATCAAAAGTAAAACAAATAAACTTCAGTGAAAAATTCAAATTTGATCTTATTTTAACTTTCTTTAATACTTTACAGCATTTTTTTTTTTTTTTACTTTTTTCGGATTTAAGTCCGAGTGCTTAGATGAGCCAACTGCCACTCGGCAGTTTCATGGTTCAATTTCTGGTCCCAGCAACAAAAAAACAAAATATTGTTTCAAATAGTGGTCGCCCCTCGACAGACAATGGAAAACCTCCTAGTGTAGTACTTCTGCCATAAAAAATTTCTTCGCGGCACAAACAGAGCGCGAATTGAAGGAGAAGCTCGGCCAAACACGTAGAAAAGCGTCAAACATTATTTTATTTTTGGAATGAAATATGATATGAACAGTAGTTCATACCCAAATAACCTTGGATTTTTAAAATTATTTTACATTTTTAAAATTATTAAGGCGTTTCTGGCAAAAACCTTGCAAACTTCGAAAAACGCATAATTTTTATTGAAATAAAGATTTGTATGAAATAAAAAAAGGATTTGTCCGAAAAAAAATCCGTTTTATACAAAGATATCCAAAACCGGTTGAACCGGTTTGGAAAAACCGAGTCAATCAACCTAATATTTACCTTAATGACATTCGTATTTTTCACATCAACCCGCTATTTCGCAGCTCATTCAAAATACAGCGCATCACTTCCAGCTTACAGTTTCCGCTTTGACTTCGACATTTCGACTCGTCGCTTCGTCAACCAAAACAGCGGCCAAACGAGTGAAAAGGTGTGAATGAAGAATCAATTCTGTTGAGAGATTTTTGAGAACTTTTTCGGAAAATAGTGTTGAAAAACTCATAAATCACCACATTTGTATGTATGTATGTATGTGAGTAGCCAGGCACATTTACATGTTTGCTTGAACAAACCGACATACATACATACTCGTATGACCAAGGTAGGCATCTCAAGGCCATAATGGCGTGTTAGTACCTATTAAACATTAAAAATGGTTTTCTGCACAGCATAACGGTTAACCTCGACAAAAGGGCCAGGTTGAAACAATAGCCAACCCAAGATGAGAAAAGAAAAAAAAATAAAAATATGCAAAAGTAATAAAATCAACAAAGCATCAGCACAAATAGCAACCATATCCTTGAAGTCCCTTTTGTGGTTGTCGCTCTTCCTACAACTACATATCCATACATACATACACTAAGCTACTGTTGCTGTACTTGTTTCAAAGTGCTGGCAATTTGCAGACAAACAGCGTCTATTGTTTACCAATACGTGTAACGCCCACAGCAAAAAAGGACACACCACACATACATAACTGCTGTTGCTGCTGCCGGTAATGGCAGGACATCGAAGGCCGCACACTGAAGGTTAAATATGATTGCGACGATCATGTAGCACAAAGACGCAAAAGTGTAAAATTTTTTTTTTACTAGTTTTAAAGTATGCGCTGTTTATGTTGATTTTTTATTGCGCGTAATTTTCCTCTATGCAACTCTGTGCGGGAGTGGAAGCCATTGCGGCGCGCGGAACTCGTTTATTGCCTGCCATAAATGCGGCAATTGACAAAAGAGGCTAAATTTGTTGCACTGTGCGGATTTCGCGCCGCGCTGCGCTGGACCTGATCTGAACGATAAGCGCATTAACTGTGCCGCGAAAACCTATTTACCCAAATACTCACTCACCCGGGACTTCATGAATGGCGACTACGCATCTCTTTGGTGCTGACTTCATAACTTATGCGTGGTTTTAATTTTTATGTCATGACATAAACTATCGCAAATTGATTTTAAAGCGTGAACATTATATTTGAAATTTTGCCTGGAATACCTGTTGATAAAAATATTAATCTTAAAATATAAAACAAATGTCATTAAAAAAATTTTCTATGTAATTTTTGCGTTTCCACCAATAGGTGCCGCGGTGAATGATCGTTTCTTTATTTTATTCGTCATCGTTCACGATGTTGGATCGTAGATGAGTAAAGTTATAACTGCCAACATTGACATGTGTTTCAATACAAGAAGTCTCTTCATTAGTTACCTCGAGGTACTTTGTTTTACCTTCTTTCGGCTCTAAACTAACCTCTTCCTGGGTCTCGAGTCAACGATTTCAATACGCCAGCAGCTTCGTGATTTTTCTATATTTATTTGTTGTCGTTGCGATTCAGATTGGCACCACTTATTAAGCTCTCAACCCTCTGATTGAAGAAGCCACACCAGAGTGAGTCTACTTGTCCAAAACCAGGTTAGACCACGCCAGGTTTAAAGAAACACCGACAGCGTCAAACCAGTTGTTTCAAGAAGGGCTTTACTCTGTTGAATGATCGTAGGGGAACACACTTGGCTGAGCAGATAGACGATTCGACATTCTGCACAATGAACGACGACCCACCAGGATTATGGGCAGCTGCTGCAGCTCGCCAGACCAAACAATCGTCAGCGCTGGTCTGATAAACAGCATATCATGACGACCTATGCTGACCTTAACATCCGACCATTTACCCATAGTCATCTCGATTGATAAACCTGCCGACTTTGCTTCCGCATATCACCGGACCTATGTCAACTTCTTCAAAGCTGATTGGAAAGGCTTCACGGATGTTACTGAAGGCACCTTCACTGCGCTACCCACACCAACCCACGTTCACGTAGGTGAGCGTAGATTCCGCATGGTTGTGACTGCTGCTGCAGCCCGCTTCATTCCGGCAGGATGCATTTCGGATCCCCGTCCGAAATTTCCTGCTGAAGCGGCTGTGCTAGCCGATGAGCGCGACAGCCTTCGTCAGGCCGATCCCATATAAGGGATCTCAACGCGGAGATTCGGCAACTAGTCAACCTACATAAGCGAATGAAGTGGTAAGAGCATCTGAAGACCTGCAACTTTGCCTTTGGTGTGAGCAAGTTTTGGTATACCGTGTGCTCATTTTCCAATCCGACGAAGCGTGACGACAGAGTAGTAATATCTTTTGACGACCACGTTTCGTTGGACCCGGTGCAAAGCGCGAGCTCTTTTAGCCGACAGTTCATACTGCGTCCTCCGGCGGACAAATCCAAACGTCGAATGACCAGAAGGCTGCACAAACTTTCAACATCAAATGCGCCTCTTGTTTTCACCAGCGGTGAGGTAAAAGTAGCCATCGGGAAGGCGAAAGCCTCCAAAGCCATAGGACGCGACGGAATTTGCTTGCTGATGCTGATGCTGTTCTGCGGAAGTGGACTATCTAACCAAGGTCCTCAACCTGTCCATGGTTACTCTCATCATTCCAGACATCTGGAAGATGGGGAGGGTAGTCCCACTGCTTAAACCGAGGAAACCGTCCAACAAAGGAGAGTCTTATCGCCCGATGGGGGTGTCCTATCCCCGCTATTGTTAAATTATTGCATCTCAAAGCTGATCCAGGACGAACTCAGTTATGAGAACCACATGCAGCAGTAAAGGAATGGCAATGGAATACATATATGTCTTCTGACATCCAAAACACCATAACAAGAGTGGATAAGTGTGTGTCACTAGAAGCCATAAATGTGAATTGTTCGCTAGCAAAAACATAAACACAACCATTCATTATATAACCATTGTTCACTTAAAGTTCCATTAAAAATTAGTAATCACATCAAATAAAAGTTATCATTGATATCTGTTTACAAATTTTTTAACTTCCGCTCTGCGCTCGCTGCCTGCCAGCTCATTTGCGGAAGTTGCGCATTTCCGATAGTGTCATCGGCGCTGGCGCTTAGTTCAAATATTTATCTTACTAAGCGTTTAATCAGTTATGTATGTATGTATGTAGTTTGATAGATTACGAGTAGCATGTGTAAGCGGATGGAGAGCATGTGACGTCATAAATGAAAGCATCGACACATTTATACAAGCTAAATGAGTGGTGTATCGACACAATCTGATAATGCCAACATATCTTATCAGCGCTTATCGGCGACTGCTAGGAAGTTGCAGTTAAATAATACGTCATCAGTGGAATTTCCGATAACCAGTGAGTTTATTATACGCACAATAGTAGGGCGAATGTGTGCGTATGTACATATGTATGTATTAGTAAATAGTCATTTGTTTGCAAACTTACGTATTTAAACAATAATCAGAGCGACATTTGGGCAAACACTACGTAAATGATGAGTGTGTGTTACTTAGAAATGGCATGTCGGAAAAGTTTTTTTAGTGTGTCGACTTTTGTTTGCACTTGCTGATGACGACTGGGATTTTATGGCTTTTATCCAGCATATGAATTTATTAAAAAACAATTATTAGCTTGCAAGAGAAATAAATTTATTAGTATTTGGTCAGAGTGCAAAAAAAAAATTATTACAAAATTCACAATCTTCTTACAACGATACTAGTTTAGGTTAGGTTGGTCCATTGTGGTACCACTGCAGAACACGGGAACCTCAGTGACTAGTCTTCAGAGAACCATTTTGAAGGTCTTACAAAGCGTAGGATTGGCTTTATTCCTACGTCTTATAATTCCGTAAGCGAGCTAAAGAAGGGCCTACCTTAAAAGCCTGCTTTCATGTTGATCAAAGCTGGGCAACTGCAGAAGAAGTGCTCTTCGGTTTCTTCCTCTTCCACATCTCTGCAACTGCTGCAATATTCTTGTGAGAATATTCCTAGTCTTGAAGAGTTCTTGCCAAATAGCTAATGACCGGTTTGTTACACAAGCCGTGAGTGACCATCCGTGCAATATCCTCTCTTGAGAGGCTGAGCAAGTCTTTCATCTTTTTCCTATCTATTTATGGCCATAGTAGCCTGATTGTTCTACAGGTGCCCTCCTCTAGTCATGACCTGTTGGCCTCTTGGATCATGCTATTTCTAAGTTCTGTTTTCACATATGGGGAGATTGGTACCTTCCCTTGCTAGTTCATCGGCTTTGCAATTTTCTTCAATATCTCCCGGAACCCATATGAGGCTGACCTTGAATACTGCGCTAATATTGTTTAGAGCTGCGAGGCATTCCTGCATAACCTTCGATCTCAGTATTACCATGTTCATTGAATTAATGACTGTCTGGCTGTCTGAGAAGATGTTAATCGTAGTCTTCGTTACGGCAAGCGTACTAAGATATACAGCCACCTTCTTTATAGCTAAAACTTTTGCCTGATAAACACTGCAGTAGTCCGGAATTCGAACGGATAATTCCAGCCCTGCTTCTGTATGAGCTTTACAAAGACATAGTGCAGCGAATTAAACTACCGCGGCTCCGCTCGCTTGGTAACGTCGACGCTCCAGCTCTGAAACACGCTGGTGGTAGCAGAGGAAGAGAGAGGCCCCTACTGCGATGGAAAGACCAGGTGGAGAAGGACTTGGTTTCACTTGGCATTTCCAATTGGCGTCAGTTAGCATAGAAAAGAAACGACAAATCCTTTGTTGAACTCGACCAAAATCGCTTAGGCGGTTACAGCGCCAAATAAGAAGAAGAAGAAGAAGTTCTTTAAAGAAAACTCCGTAGCCAACCCTATAGCTTAGATCCGTTCGTGCCGTCCGTGTAAAAATTCAATTCCCCTCTTCAACATGGTCTTGACGTTTGTCATTCTCTTCTTGACGGGATGCTCGTCTTAAAGAGCCTATCGAAGGTTGGTTTAGGCGCAGAGTAGTCCGCTTCTTGGTCGTAACTACCCAAAGAGTGAAGTATGGAAGCGTGACCGAACTGCCGATCCTTCCATAGCACCATACTTTTTAGTCTGAGCGCTGAAGCGGCCGCCACGTATTTTCCCATTAGGTTTATTGCGGGCAATTAGGTTAACACCTCTAGCGCTTTGTTTGGGGTGGTACTTAAGGTGACTGAATTGCATGGAAACGCTGTTGTTTGGACCTTACTAAGTAATTTTAGGTAACTTGCTTTTTGAGTTGTTGGCCACCATGCAAGTATTCCATATAATAGTATTGGCCTGACCACCGAGGTGTTAACCCCCACTTGACTCCGACCGCTTGTTTGCAAGTGTGTAATGCAACGTTGGCCTTCCTTACTCTTTCCTTTGTATTAGGTTTCCACGTAAGTTTCACCATCCTTACAGATTAGCTGGTGGACTATGGCAAGCCTGTGTTTCCTTACAACTACTAATGAAGATACAGTACTGTATTTGGGAATATTTATTTATGTACATATGTATGTATGAGTTTCCATGCTTAATATACTTAAATAAATACGAATGTAAATACATACTCGTATTTTTCATAAATCTCTACATACATACATATGTACATGTGTGCTGAGGTTTTAATTGCTTTCGTGTAGTTAAGAGTAAAATTATCCTACAATTAAAACCAAACAGAATAAAATAGTTAAAAGAACATAAAAAATATAATCTCAAGCAAAATTCAAAAAAAATCATGTTGCTGCCGTACCAACTTAGTTCAACGACATTTTAATTAAGTTATTACCACACACATTTGAGTAATAAACATTCTAAATACACACATAAATGCCATGCAACATATGAACAATAATTTAGTTTTAAGCTTTTTACGCGAGGTGCTCTTAAAATTATATAACTGCAAGTCATTATTCTCGGCGTGGTTAACAAACAGCCTGGCAAACCACATATGTACATGGAACCAGTAGTGGGAAAAAATTTGTACATATATTATAAATATACACATAAATATATACATATGTATATATGTATGTAAAAACGAGTATTTACAAAAACTCTTCAGCTATCCAAAAAACTGGCTTTGAAAAAACCCAAACGCAAGCCTCTGTGGCGCTTTTCTGTAACTTTTTTACCAAATGACAATCGTTGTCGTACGTACATACGAGTACATACATAAATACATAAATATGTCGTAACGGCTAAATTAGTTAGCATTTTTTATCGAGAATTATCAAACGAAATCGCAAAGATACGGCAATGTTTTTCAATTTTCAGACGTAAATACATATCAGAAAAACAAAAGAAAAACTATTTTACATCTTTTCTCAAAAACTACAATAGATGCGCCCATGCGCGCATGCGCATCAAAGGGCAGACGTAATCATAGCTGAAAAATGAACCCCCTTTCTATGCAAAGATGTGCTGAACATTGCTTTCTGCAGTTTTCTGGGCATCTTGGCACCTTGGCCCTCCGGCCCTCCTCCGCTCAGTGTTGGCAGCTCTGGTTGGTTACTAGTGAGCAGCACTGTTAATCGATTTACACTGCCGCTGCACAGTGGTTCAAAACTGGCATTTACTATTCATAACGCACTGGAGCGCTCATCTTTGACTCAATAAGATATTTGTTTTTTAATGAAAGCTTACAAAAAATACAAATGGTCAGTTGTATTTGATTGTGTTAAATTTTGGATAGCAAAGTGCAGAAAAAGTAACAATTTTGAAGAAAATCGATTCTCCAGTGGCAGTTAATAAATGTTACATGATAAAAACTAATTGAAAACAATTGTATAGTTCCTCACAATGAAAAAAAAATTTAAATGTTTTAAAAAAAAATTTCACCAACATAACATTTTTTTTAGTTGTATACGATTAAATTTTAGTATAATAAAGTGCAAGTTGCAATAATAATGTCTATATACGCGAGACAAATTTAGTGATCTATAAGACTTTATATCCAAACTTTTCTAAAACCTAAAAAAAAAAATATTTTTTGGTGAAAATATTATTAACATTTCTAATTTTTCTTGCGAATTTTTCTGCACTTTGCACTAAAAAATTTAACATAATCAAATAAAAATTCAAAAATCTGGTTCAACCGGAATTTTATAAATTTTCATAAAAAAAAAATGTATCAAATTGATTGAAAAGTTGAACATATAATCCCAGTTTTGAATCACTATGCAGCGACCACTTGAAAAATCGAAGTTATCAAACAAATAGCAGTATACAAATACTGCTGTGTGTAACATGAAATTATCGGTAACTGTGACGCATATCCTTTTGAATATTGATTTACAAACTTTTCTGCAATCTGGACACAATTGAAGCTACCCGTAGCAACGCTACTTCATAAAAAAGTTATACAACCCTTGGCCGGTTAAAACTTTTACACATACATTTAGATAATAAAATTGACGCTGAAAGGATAATAGAAAGATATGCGAAAAGGGGAAAGCACAAAGTTGAGTTTGCAATTTATATTAGTATAATCGAAGTTATGAATACTTTGCTAAAATAACGGCAAAACATAGTCCTCTCTTATTATCTAATGAAATCTAAAATGGTATTTTTGAAGTGTATTTATGATCTTTTTAATAGTAGGGGGTTATTGGTTTGGGGTGTTAAACTACGTGTCAGTCAGTGGATCCGCAACTGATGATGGCATAAACTTCCTCCCATTACCCCAGCATACTTGGACTAATTGGGTTCTCGTATTTAAATCCAAATGTCAATCATATATCTTGAGGTTTTCAAACAAGTATATGCGGTAGAGACTGCATTTATGAGCTGCTTTTTCAGATTCTAAACACTTCTATCCTTGGAGTTTTGCCATTGCCTGGCTAGGAGTGACCGGTGTTAGAAAATTTGTTTAGGGCAGCGGATGAAGCAGAAAACCCTCATGTAAGCAGCTAAAAGTACTCCATAGTAAGAGTGTACTAATCTGCTCAAGAATTCATATGCATATGTACATATGTATGTATGTTTGTATGTATATCCACCTGGCACTTCGACACAATAATTGCAACGCAATGACTTGTACTAATAACGCTTAAGAACATTGCAAATCTTCACCACACATCATCAACAGCAATCACTGACAACAACTTGTCACTTGTTATAATCACCCAGTTTAGTGCATCTTTTTTTTTCAAGTACTATATCAACAACGCTTTGTGTATACATATGTATTTATGCAAGGATTAAACAAAAGCAAATTTGATGAAAACATTATGTTAATTTGTTTATTTAAAGGATCGATGCTGTAAATACTTACGAGTGGCTATGGCAAGTAGTAAGTAAAGTGTAAGCTGATTTAGGCAAATTCAGGTGCTAAGCTCAGGCATTATCGGCTGTGAAGAGTCGTTTTTGCGAAACAAAAGATGCAAAATATTTAAGCAGGAAATGGTCAGTCATTCAATAGATTTCGAGATAGGACACTCTCTGTGTGCTTGAGTGTGTGTGTGTGTGTGTGTGTGCAAATAACTGCCTACAATTGAGTGGCCTTTTATTATACAAAATGTGGTGTTAGTTGGCAGAGAGATGGATTTATTTTTGTGTGTGTTTTTGTTATATAAGGAAATGTCCTGTGCCATTTGTTTGGCTGCTTTTGTGTGAAATAACGGTATTGGGATTTAGTGCTGTTAACCTGTCAAATCCTTGAAGAATATATTGAATGGCCGCATGGACGGCGAAGAAAAAAATCTTTTGGCTGACAAAAAACTTATTCACTAATTTTTTTGGTGTGTGCTATGTACATAGGTATGTATGTATGTAAATGGGTATGCATGCAGATATTTGACACGAGAAATATTTGTGTTGTTTGAATTACTCTTATTTTAGGGTTTTGTGCCCAAAATATTTCTGATCTTACTGCAATAGCAGCCAAGATTCTTACCGTTGTTTTTTTTCATGTTCATCGACGCTGCTGATTATTGTGGAAAAAATAAAGATGGGATAGGATAGGATTAAATATACAAATTGAGAAGCAATTGTGCTGAGACAATTGTTGAAATGACCAGTTCGAGTATTCGACAAAAAAAAAATTCTTGGCAGTTGGTCACTGGAGTGATCAGTTATCAGTTAAAAACGCTGTCGGCATCTTTAAAATTTTTTTTCATTCTCCATTTCCACCCGATTGGAAATGTGTCACACAGGGGTGAACAGTGCTGTCATTGTCTACCAAATTTTAAGCTGTTTATTGATTGCGTTCGAGTATTGTTGATGATCGTGCAAAGGGCCCATGTAAAATGGATGACACGTGCTTATAGGTATGTAAATATTAGGGTGGAGCAAAAGAAAAAAAATTCCGATTTCAAAATTCCAATAGTGCGGGAAAATTGCGTAACTTGATTACAGTGAACCGCGTTAAACCATAAGAGATCGGATAATATTTACAGTCGCACCAAGAGGTTTAATGTTTCCAAAAATTTCTCAAACTACACCGCGCGACAGTAAATTTTACGTACAAAACAAGAATACATTCGCGAAAGTATAGGTAAATTTCGTAGTTTGTTTCTCTCTCTGACATGAGATTTTTTTTCAAGGATATATGATTACTTCAAAAAGTTATTTAAAAAAATTCTCTGCAGGGTATCATATAAAATAAATACCTAAACAATTCTGTAGAATTATAACAGAATAAATCTTTTTGATGTATAAGGACGAATGGGTATGGAAAATGTCCTTTACAAGTTTTGTCCTTCAATATCCTCGAAAATTTGCAATAGTTTTTTTTTTAATTATTGTTTGAGGATTAATATACGCACGACCTCATCATCGATTTTCTTCCTGCAAACTAACAATTTTTAGATTCTACAGAATTTTCTCTCTCATTTGATACCATATTGGTATTCTTCAATGCACTGATTTTTCAAATAATTTTTTGAATTAACAATATCTTTAAATTTTCAAAGTCCTTTGAAAAAAAAAATCTTGCCGTCAGTTTCATTACATTTGGCCCATTATGTTTCGTGAGTACTTATATCGATTCTTTCGCGTGTTTTGAAATTTTTTTGTTTTTGTCGCACGGTGTTATGGGTCTATACCTTTCCCTCATTAAATTTTCGTACAACAAAGTGCAAGGTTCTAGGTGAAAAATTCCATTAAGTCTTGATAAATTTTTAGCTGGTGTTACGAATTTTTTTCATATTAAAAATTGTCGAATATACTTTGTAGGGAAAAGTGCGTGGAATTGTCAACAAAAAAATTTGCCAAAAACCATATTGAAACTTGCACTTCATATTAAAATTCATTGGGCTACAAAAAAAGATCTTACTACAACAAAAAGAATCATAATTTGAGAAATTTTTAGAAACGTTATCCGATGGGAGAGCGGGTTCAATATGATCATGTTGCGCAACTTTTCCGCGCTATTAGAATAAGGAATCTAAAAAATTGATTATTTTTTTCGCTCTGCCCTAATATGTACATACGTACGATTATATTTGCATCGATAAACGTTATTGTGAGCACGTTGTACAAATCTCTATATTTGCATGTATACAACCGTAAAAAAGGCGCACAGCCTACTCAGATTATAAAGTATGTATGTATTGCTTTTTCCTGCTTGAATAAAGAAGTGTCAAGTGTCACTCACTTAGGCATCAACAAGCACCCCTTGTACATATGTATACCTGTATTGTGTAAAAGTGTGTGTGTTCTTTTATTTTACATTCCGCTTTGTTGTAAGTCGGGGCTCTGCAAAGTTGTTTGAGGAATGTGAGTGCGACCACGTAACTGTACCTCGAAAATTTCACCAAATCAAAATTTGTTTAAAAAAGCAGATATATTTTTGTAAAGTACTTATAATCGTTATGCTGGCATACAAATATTTTGGAAAAAGTAGTATATTTGAGTTTTGCTTAGCTTTCAAATTATAACAAAAAGTCTGTATTCCAAGACGCTGCGCTGTGCGGCCCTAAGCAAAGTAACTTTTTTTTTAGGAAATCGCTGCTTCAAGTGACCAAAATAGGAATATTTTCGAAACTGGACTGTGAAAGAAAATGGCTCTAAGAACATTTTTCTTAGACCCGAGGTTTACCTATTTTCTAACTTACTTTTAAACTCTTGAAAGTTTTAGCGTTTCCACAATCAGCTTGAATTTTTTCACCTTTTAAAGCTAGTACAGGTATTAATTTTCACTCGTTAGCCACCAAATGTCTTGCCTGTAAAGTAATTGAAATCTTTTTAAATCGGAATAATTCAATTATGTTATTCCCCCTATTTTACAATGACTTGTTGTAAATCCCCTCGTAAATAGTTAAATAATAAATGCAAGCAACAAGCAATTTATTGTTTGTAAACAAGATTTCTGGTTTTCTTTTAAAGTTGTGTATCTTATTACTTAGATCGATAATCGCTGTATAATTTATACTCAATTAACCCGCCTTTTACTTACATCGCGCAAATCACTTTTATGTACACACACACAAGCCATAGCCATGGCTTGGGGATTGCTTTGAGCAAATGGCATTTCAAAGTACCGCTATTAATTATATTTATGTATTTGCATTACGAACACGTGAATGTTGGTATTATTGTTCTTTAAATATATACACAGTACCTAAGTAAATAAATAAATTAATAAGAGACACAAACGAATGTGAAGTAGATTGCTTGCATGAATTTTTAATTACGTACGATGTGAGTTAAACTTATTTGTACTTAATGAGCATTCCTATTGAATAATGTTTTTTTTTCTGATTTGTCTATAATAAATAGTTGTAATTTATTTTAAATTAGTACAAATCACTCACGTGCTAAAAACGCAAATAGATTAAAGGGAGGCTTGCAATATCAGCTCCAACCTACTCGTACATTGTACGTATGTATGTATGTACATATTATTTAGTTGCAAAATCTGTTAAAATATTAAGGTGGGACGATGTTGTTAAAGAGCCACCTGTTCAAAAATCCAATTCAACTTAATTCATCAGTAATGTGTATAGTACACTCAAACAAATGACCACGAGTTGTTTTTTTTTAATATTCGTAATATTTTTCCAGCTACATTTTTTTTGTTATTTTTATATAAAAATATCGTCTAAGCTTTAACCAAAACCGTATAAATCACAGTTTCAAACGTTATACAAAATTTAGGAAAATTCAACAAATTTTCATCAAGATTTCAACTTCTTTTATTTTAGTCTAATGAAGTGCATTTAGCTCGAAGAACATTACGAATATTTGAAGAAAATCAACTCGTGGTAAATTTTTTGAGTCACTGTATGTATATGTATGTCTCAAGGCCGGGGCTGGTTGTTCCAGAGATGACACTTGAGATATGGAGGAAAGTCTTCTGAACGCTTCTGAATGGCAGCATAGGTGGCGCGTTTGATGAAGAAGAACCCGAAGTAATGTATAGAGACGAAGCTCACGTTTCTCTACTTGACCCGGACGAGGTGAGAACAGCAATAAGGTGACTTGAAAACCACAAGACCTTCACGAGCCGACGGTATACGGCCTAAGCTGTTCAGAGCCTGCGGCTGGTCGGGCACATGTACCAGCTATTAAGCACAATTTGGTCTAACGAATACATGCCCGAACGTTGGAATCTCAGTGTGCTTTGCTCAATCAACAAGAAGGGCGATCCCGCCGTTTATACCAATTATCACGGAATAAGCCATTTTAATATTGCATACAATGTCCAGTCGTCGATACTGTGTGAAAGACTGAAGGTCTTTACGAACCAACTGATTGGGCCTTATCAGTGTGGCTACAGACCTGGTAAGTCCACCATTGGCCAGACCATGTCTAAATTTGGGATCCCCACAAAATTGTTACGACTATGTAGACTATGCATCATCAACGTCGCTGTTTGCAGTCATAACTTTGAAGTAGTGAAGGACTTTGTTTACTTAGGATCGAGCATAAACACCACCAATAATGTCAGACTGGAAATCAATATAGTTAAATATTCCGCCTTATTAATGGTTTTAAATACAAACAAAACTTTTTATTTTGTCAATTTTATGAATTTTATTTTTCAAATATTTCACTTAGTTCGCAGTTTTTCAATTGGAACGTGCAGTAATTTTCTTAATGAATTTACAATTTTTTAAATACGCTTAAAACTAGAGTACTCGTACAAAAATGCCTTTTTTGCTTAAGAAAATACTAATTTTAAGTAATACTATTTTTTGCACAAACCTACATATTTGCTTTGATTTGATTGATTTCATTTCTCTAAACGTGTACAAACGTACATATGTACATACATGCGTTATTTATAAATGTCTCTTAATTCTATACAAAAAGTACAATATCACAGCGCAAAAGCAAATGCAAATGAGCACTTGACTTTATGAATTTTATTACTATTTTGATTGTGTTTATTTTTAATTAAAGTTTTGTTCTTTATTGCAATAATAAATAGCTTAAATTTACACACGATACGTATATAAAAAGTTTTTAATTTATTTTTCTTATATGTAGGCTAAAATGTAAGAAATAAATTAAGAACTTTTTTAGAGAGAAACATAGAATGAGAGAGAGAGCTTTAGGTTAAAAACGAGTACTCGTAAACACGCTCACGTGCTTTTCGTTTGTAGTCTTTTCAGTGCAATATTTTTTGATCGATTTTGACTCTCAATTTTTACAAGTATACATACATCATATATATAGATACATATAAGTATGTGTGTGCTAGATATAAACTTTATGAGCAGAGGCGCTCGTGGGGTTAAAAAAAGTTTAAAGATATCTACTTTCACTTTTTTGGAAATTGCCAAAAAAAAATAATAATTTTATAAACTCAAAAACAAAAATTTTAACAACAGATTTTAAGACACATTTTCAAAAAAGTTTACCAATTTAATTTTAAAATTTTTTCCAAAACAAAGAAGTTATGTTTTCAAAAGTATTCTGAAAAATTTAGAAACTAATTTAATGCCTTTTTCTAGAATGTCCACACGTTACTAAAATAGATAAAGAATTTTTAAGTCTTACAAAAAGCTGACAAAAAATGGTTTCAAAATACTCTTCCAGGAATTAGAAAAATATATATAGTATCCAAAAAAGGTTAAATAATTTTTTTTTGTGATAAAAAGGAAACTGTTTTCAAAATTTGTCCAAAAAATTTATTTGCTTATACCTTTTTTTGATAAATAGTGAATTTTTTATAAAAAACATGTATTTTGAAAATCTGACAAAGATCGGTTTTAAAGATACTAGTCCAAGAAAAAGAAAAGAAAAATATTACCAAAAATTAAAAAATTATTGTTTTACAAAAATTTAATAGGGTTTAGAATTTACAATTTTTTATAAAACTGGCCGGTTTTATAAGCAGTTTTTTTTTTAAATTATAGAGATATTAAAATATTAAAAAATTGTAATTATTTTCGAAAAATTTATTAGTTTATATTTTTTCTTTGGCAAAATAAAAAGTAAATGTTTCAAAAAGCTTACATAAAAGTAATTTTGAAACTAATTTCCGGACAAATACTTTCAAAAAAGTTCACAAAGATGTATTTCTAAGTTTTTTAAAAATTGTTACAAGCAAGTTTTTCTATTTTTTTTAATCTTGATAATTTTGATTTGCTTTGAAAAATTGTAAAAAATTTTTTATTAAAAATATTTTTAAAAATTATATTTTTCTTAGATTTATTAATATTTATGACCCGGCAATTTTCTTAAATGTTGTTGAAATATGGTGAAATATATGGAAAAATGTCTAAACTTTTTTGAAAACATTTACAAAAAATCATTTTCTGCACCTATTGAAATAAATTCTTCTCCGCCTTTTGATAATGGCAATTTCTTACCACACCCGTGCCTTGCCTCTGCTCACGTGCTTATAAAGCTTCTGAAGATTATACACATGCTTGCATGTATATTTATTTATTTTGTTGGTATGTATGTATGTATGTATATTTGCGCACCTTTTCATGTGATTACAGAAACATACAACACATACACACATGTATGTAGTAAAATATACCCTACAAGACATTGCTGAGCACTTTAGGCAAAAATTCTCACACATTTACACTTTTGTTTTTGTAGTACGGCATAAATGAGTAGTTTGACTATTAGTACTGAGGTCTTTCTGATGACAACATTGAGGGGAAAGTACTCAATTTTTTCCCATGGCCTGAACGAAAATGAGGACTTTGATAAGCACTTTTGTGATTAGGGATAATGATAATATGAGTACTCATATGATACTCAGCTGTCTTGTAGGGTAGGAACAAATCAAGTTTTTTTCTAGGTGCTCACGGGGTGTAAAAGACGAGTCAAAATGTCATGTGCATGTGTGCGTGTGTATATGTATGTGGTGGGTGTGTACATATGTACCTGCTCCGTTATCAGAGTAATCGAGACTGCTTGATGTGTTGACTAGAATGCTACAACTATTAATTTGTGTTTAGTTAATTTTTTGTTGTTGATGTTTTTGCTTTGTTTCTATACTAGTTTTGCATGAAATTGAAAGTGAAAAATGCAAATGCAAATGGAAATCGAAATGAAAATGGAAACGAAAGGAAAATTGAATGCAGCGCGTCTGTAAACATACGGAATAGCAAAAAATGTAAATGTGTTTATTTGTTTTTTTTTATTGGATTTTTCATTAATTTTTGCTTTGCTTTTGCTGAATATGCAGCGCTTTGTTGTTATTTTTTTTTTACGACACTGAACTTGAACTTGCGCGCCTGTATGTAAACTGTTTGACGCGCTGCGCTTTAGCTTTAGCTTTTTATGGATGCGGAATGTAATAAATAAATATGTAGCTGGTGAGTTGTTGCTTAGATTATGTAATGCTCTTGTTGTTTTTGTTGCTACGTGTATGCAATTCCTAATTAAATGCAGCGTTTTTGTTTACTTTTCTTGCTTACGTTTAGTGAATAGTTGTAGTTGTACTTAATAGTTTGCGTCTAATCTATCAGTAAGAGTGAGGGCGTGTGTACGTATACTAGATATATGTTTTACATGCATTTAAAAATAAAAAAAAATAAAATAAAATATCTACTTAATTGTTTCGCCTTAACAGTATGCAAGCACTAAACACTGGCGATAGAGTGAGCTAAATTCCTAATAACACTTTACTCTACGAATAAACTAATTTAAGCTAACCCCCTTCACGAAATTAAGTAGCATATTTTTGTATGAAAGCGAAAAATTGTTGAGACTCAATTAAAAAAACAATATCTAATAAGAATAATAAAAATAAGAGAAAATGAAACTCTTAACTTCCTGCTACGCACACTGCTATTGCTCACCGCCTATTGGTGCGCGCATGCGCCGGCCGCCTTCTGCTACCACCGCCACCACCAGCACCCCCAGCAGTGCTCGCCGTAGTAACTCTTCGGTGACTAGCACCTTTACTACTACTTCCACTACCGCCGGCGTTGCCGCGCTTTAGTTGCGCCATCCGCCCGCCATTAGCGCGCTTTTCCACACTTTCGCTGCTGCCATCTACGCTGCCACTTGGTGCCGCCGCTTCATGCCGCGTCATCGCCGCCGCAATGCTACCAAAATGCTTCTCCACCTCGTTGTACGCTTTTGGATGTTGCGCCAATGCGACTTGACCGCGGCGCTTCGTCTTTTGACGCAACACCTTCCACATTGTTTCCAAAAAATCATAATAATAATATTTAACCCACATCAAATCGATGCTATTGGCTTCCTGTAACATTGTCGGATAGCGTTCGGCACGGCGCTTTGTATAGAGCTTTAAGCGCTTATTCATTTGATTACGCGTCACATGTGGTAGACGGTTGCCGCGCAGCGCTCGCGGTGTTGGCATTGTGCCATTGATAGCTGTCTCCAATTCGCAAAGCATACGCCGCGCGCTGAATAGCAACATTTTCAGTTCGCGTGCAGTGCTATTTTCACGTTGCAATTTAGCCATATCCCAGGCACGTTGAACGCGTCGCAGGTAAGCGAACGAAGCGACATACGATTGTATGTTGCGATACCAGCGTTTTAAAGCGATCTAAAATTGAAGCGGAAATAGATGTGATTTTTATGAGTAAAAGCTTTAGAAAGAAAACGCATTTAAATGTTTAACAATAATATGAAAAAATAATAAAAACGAATTTCCGACAGGAAAAAATTCTAAATAGCCACCCTACGAGTAACTCTCCTCAGTTTATTCATACAAAAATGCATGTTTGTGTATGCGACACGTATACGATCCCGACCTACCCCAAATAAAAATAATTTAATACTGAGTACTGAAAAGCGCTGAGCGCGCGTTTTATAGCAGCGGTGAGCGTATGTATAGTAAAAAATGCTCAACACCCGCGTAGGTTAGCGCGTTCGTTTCACATCACAACCGCTCCCTCCTCATACACTCAAAATTTCAATCGCAGATATATATGTACATATGTACATTGTATTTATAGGTCATTCGATCGTGTCGACAACAATCGTTTATTACCATTTAAGTAAAAAAAAAGCTTTTTAGCTATAAAACGATAATTAAAATCGCGCGCACATTCACACACTCTTTCACCCGCTCATTTGGCTAATTGGCCAACTAGTCAGTCAGCTGCTTTTATAAATAAAATTTAATGTGCATACTCGAAGATATATTTACACTTCATAAACTGCCTAATGTCGTACGTGACGTTGATAAGTAGCTGAACACAATCAGCACGCTGTCAAAGTCGGCTTAGAGTGGCAACTTTATAAGCCTACATGATATTTGGTAAAAGCCAAAATCATCGATATTTAATACTTGGAAATTAACGCTGTTTTGTGTTGTTTTGTTTTTCTTTCAGCGGTTTTTGTAAGCACCTGACCTGCAAATGTGTCGCATTATACTAAATGGTTTTGAAAGCTAAAACTTCTAACCTTTTAATTATATAATCCGTTTACAATTGCTTCAAATATTATTGAAAGATTAGAAAGCTTTTGGTATCTCAAAAATATGGCAAGAAATTATTGTAGTTCTATTTCTCATTTATTAACTTTTCAGGGTTTCCCTATTTAATGTTTCTGAGTCATTTTGCAGAGAGCTTTTAATAGCTTTGACACGCGTGCCTGTGAAGCGGCCAACTACTGTTCTATAAGCAAAAAACTTTATCTCGGAATATTCAACATCGTTGTCCAACGAGAGCTTTTGCCCTTTGCGGATCCATATGTATCTTACATATTCATCGGCGGCAACCAGTGAAGACCTTGACGTGATGTGCGTCCATAAAAAACTATATAAAGTGTAAAAAAGCTTCCTCTGCGTGATATTTTTATAGTGACTGAATTAAAATGTATATAATTAAAAAAAATGTTTTAAGTTTCACGAGTTCCATTAGTTGTTAACAGGCAGGGAAACTTTTAGTTCTCAGTCCCGAAAAGTTAATTAGCTATTGAAAGCTATTATTAAAGCTAAATGGATTTAATTCGCCAAGTAAAAGCAACTTTCAAATAAAATAACACATTTTTTCCATGCATGCTAGCTTTCACAAAATCAAAGCACAGCTTTCACAAATCTGAAGCTGAGCATTCGGCTACTAAGCTTTTAATTTTGTAGCTAACACCGGAAGCCAAAATTTGTATTGCTTGAATTATATAAGCTTTCAAAACTTTCACACACCCAGAACTATAAAAACTTTCAGTCTAACTAAGCTCACTTAAACACCATTAATCATTTAGTAAGTTCTTACAAAACTGTCAAAAAGCTTTAAAAGTTACTCGCATGGTATATGTTCAAGTTGCGACTGGCATTGCCGTAAACAGCTCTGGTGCTCGAGCATAGGTTTTTGGAAATCTCGAATTATTTGGATAAATTTACTGAAAACTTTTAAGAAAACTCTTACATAAGTTTGCTATTCTTATTAAACTATTTTTTTTTTTTAATTTGCAATATAAAAGGTAAGCACTTTTTATCCACTTATAGCATTTTTTCAAATTAGCACGGTCAGTAGGTTTTTGAGACTAGTTAACTTTAAGCCATCGAAGCTTATAGTACATATGTAATTTTTTAAATTCCATGACTTCGGCAATCATTTTGAGATTGAAGAATTTGGTTACATATGCACCCGCTAATTAGTCTATCTACGTCCTTTTTTTAATTATAAAATTATAAAACCGTTTTGAGTTTGTGATATTATGTAGAAAGCTTTTTTGGATTTTCAGGCATACCTTGCTACTTTCATGAAAGCTTGAAAGCTTGTCTAGATGAAGCGTTTCATAAATATATAATACTAAATCAAATAAATAAATGGCTTACTATAAGATGCATTTATGTTAGCGAAAGCTTAAAAATGCTTTTGGCAGGTGTACAGTCAAGCACTATCTTACACAGAATAAGCTCGAGATGCTTATGATTAAAGTTTAAGTCAAAGACCGGCTTTTTGCATCAGCTTTCTGGCGCATGCAGAGCTTATTCAAGTTCTCTATATATTTTATATGGACGTCCACGGAGTAAAAGCTCTCTTTGGCCAACACTGATATGAACTAACCAACTTTTAATGTGATCGCATAATATTTTAAATTTGCGGCTTGATATTTCTTTATAAAACTCGTAATAACAAATTTTGTAGCTTTAATTTTGCAGGCACTTACTTTATTTACTCTATAAAAAATTCTCTATTAAATTTCGCTTGGCAAAACTTTTCAAATTCACAGTCAATCTATTTCCATGCCCAACTACTGTATATCGTCTTCATATTTGTTCTGTTTTTTGTTGATTTACTCACTTGCTTTACGCTTTCTGCTACCACTATATGGTTTTTACTTATTTCATAATCGTTTTGTTTTGAATTTATTTATTTTTTCACTTGCTGCTATTAATCGTTTATCTCATTGATTTGCGGCCACTTATTTTTATACTTTCATATGTACATATGTATGCATGTTTGTGCATTAGGATGGTCCAAAAATGCACTGGAAAATCAACTTTTGGGAATTTTTCTGCTGTCAACGGCCTGAACTGATGAAAATCGAAAATAAGAAGACCGCAATTTTTTTTATTTATTAAAAACTATAGATGTATTTTCAAAATCGTTTAGTGAATATGGAAAACTTCAAATACCGGCGGCATTGCTAAAATGCTAAAGGAATAAAACATACGGATGTCATTTTCAATATTCTTCAATTCTTTTAGGTGGCTGGACAAAAATTTTGGGCCACCCTAATGTACATATGTAAACACAGACGCACGCCAGACCTAGTATGAATCACGCCAGGAAAAAACATGAAAATCAAAACACAAAAAGGCTTTGCCATTCGCTTTCTTAATAGACGTGTCTAAACTTTCCGGCCAATGTGCGTACATATGTAAATGGTACAATGTATTTACATACATACATACATACATATGTAATTGGATTGTTATCCATATAACAAAGGCGATTGGCAGTTTGTGAAGTCATATATTCTATTTTTTGTCATTTATGAGCAATAGGCCGGCTGACCATGCACAAACGATGTATGTATGTATGCCTATAAGTGCATATGTATGTATGTACGTAGTAAATATACATAACAGTCATCAGCTGTCCGCGATCGGATTGCACTTGTCTGCCTTTACTATATCTAAAAATACATATGTACGTATGTAAGTAGTTACGCAAGTTTTTTATTTAACCAACGCGCAGACATAAGCGCATTCTTTAAAGGCCTGCATTTGATAAGATAACATTCAGAAGCGCTGAATGAATGAAATTTACTAACTTGCAAGTATAAAATATTTATTATATTATTGCACCAATTAAGTCTACTAACTATTTTGTGGGACCGGTTTAAGATTTGCTATCGTTTCACGCTGACTAAGCAAAAAATGTTGAGAGAAAGCTTTTTGAGCCCTTTCAATAAGTGCGCCTCTCCCTTTCAAAATGTGACTACAAGTGCGCAAACAGCAACGTGCAAATTGTGTGATTAATGTTCAAAACTTTTTATTTATCTATTAAAATTTTTCTCTTACTCATACCAGTATTGATATCAACAAATTTAAAAAATTATAAAATAGCTGGCATTTATTTATGTACATATGTATGTAAGTACCAGCGAGTAGTACATGTGAAACATGAAATCTTCGCCAACGAAGCGAAACGGTGAAGGAATTGATGACTAGTTACACACAAATGACAAAGTGTTTGAAACTAATGCAAACAAAATTCCATATTGCTTACGCTAGCAGCCTTTCGGACAAACCTAATTGTAGCACTGGAAAAAATTTTGCGTTAATTTGAATTTTTTTCGTACCAATAGTATTTATTTACTGCAATACGTGAATACAAAAGCGAAGCTTACTTGAAATATTTCAAAACATTTTAAAAACAGAATGGGAATAAATACTTAGTAAGCTTTTAAACTTTCACCTACCAAACATTTTTTGAGCTTTCACTAACCAATCTTAAGGTTTGAATCAATCCATCTAATGTAGTGATGGGTAGAGAGAGCCTTTACTCTGCACTAGTCTGCGCAAAATGTATTGAAAGCTTAAAAGAGCTTTGTCCTGCATCACTGATATAGACCAGTGATGCTCAGAGAGCGTTTACTCTGTGCGCGTTCATACAATGAAACTTACAGAGAGCTTTGAAGAGTTCCGCCCGCGGGCGCTGTTTTGAGCATCAGTGATACAGAGGATCAGAGATTCGCTCTATCTGGCGAACGCTGGTGCATACATACCGAGTCTGTATTAAGCTTACAAATATCGTTTGTTTGTCGCTGCTCTAAACTTTTTATCTTCTTAAAAAATTAAAACAAGATAGATTAAAACTAGAAACTTCATAAGTTGTTTGGCGTGAGTTTTCGCCCTTATCATGAATATTCAAAGCTTTCAGAAAGCTTTAAAAAAGTTCAAAGAGCTTTGAGTTTAGAGTTGAAGTTCTTGAAATTGTAACGATTCGAGCTCAAAACACCATTATTTTACTCCTAAAATACATATGTATGTATGTACATATATTAAATTTATTTACATATGCATGCATGTACATATATTAAATTTATTTACATATGCATGCATGTATGTCGGTAAACATTGCTACTCCTTCCAACTCTTTTTTATCAAAGTTTTATAAATCCTTAAGTTTTATAAATCTTTAATCTTTATGTTTTTGAAGATTTTATGTGATATTGCTGGAAGATTTCAAGCTAGAAGCGACTAGACATAGCTAGTGATAGCGACATAGAGCTTTTTCTCTGAACACGATTATACAAAGCTTAGAAAACTTATTCGTGAGTTCCCTTTTAGGTGTCCCTGTTTTAAGTACCTACGTACATCTAAGAAGCCCCAAAAGTTTTTATCGAAAAAAGTTAAGCTTTTTAAAACTTGTGGTTATCATAGAGTATTTTTTTATCGAAGTGGTTTATGTGAAAGAAAAAACTGCCCCACTATTTCCATTATGCATTTTAAATTTTCTAAAGCTTTTCAAACCCCTTAAGCAGTTTTTGCATGCATTAAAGCGGTGGTGGGCACCAGCCTGCTCGCGGGCAAAGCTCTTTCAAGCTTTGCATATATTTAGTATAGAAAGTTTGAAAGAGCTTTATCCGCAGCTAGTTGATGCCCATCACCGCATTAAAGCTTCCATTAAATTCCTAAATCCGTTAGAAAAGCACACCCGTAGGAAAAAAAATTTTCAAAGTTTTCTTTGGAATTTGTATGGATGTCCATAGAATAAAGGCTCTAAAATAATGGAAGCCTTCTTTACATATTCTTGTTAAATTTACATGCGTATAAGTAATGTATTTGAGAAATTTTTTCAATGTACCTGTAAACGAAACATGAGTAACCCAATGAGAAACGTTTTTTCGTTTTCTTTGTTTTTTTTTGCTATTACATATAGCCACATTTTTGCATACATACATATTTATTAGCGTCACATCAACGGAAATGCCAAATTAATTTTCGCATTACGTATACATCGCACTAGGGTGGTACAAAAATAGGAAAGCCGAAATTTGAATGCTCTCACCTCCTAGGAATGTTCTATACCATCACATAAATCACAAAATATTTAGAGATGGCTAAAAGTTTTCCATATATTTTAAATGGGGAAAAATAAGTTTTCGTAGAAATGGTATAGAATTCTTTAAAATTAACATTTTTCGATCGGAAAGCTTCGTTTCCTAGTATTAACTATTTTTTATAGGGCCCCTAAAAGCCTCGAATGGGTTCCCCATTGTATTTTTTGAGGTTTTTAGGTGTTCTATAAAAAATAGCCAATAATAGAAAATTGTTTAATTAAACAGTTGGGTATTGTTATTGGAAGTCTTCTAAAGAAAAGCGAAGTTTTCCGATCGAAAAATATTGATTTTCAAGATTTCTATACCATTTCTACAAAAACTTGTTACTCCCCATATAAAATACATGGAAAACTTTGGAAAAGCGCTTTGAGCGGCCTCTAAACGTTTTATTTTTTTATTTTAAAATAAAAAACGGAGGTAAAGTTTTTTCGATATAGAACAATCCTAGAATGTGAGAGCATTAAAATTCCGACTTTACTTTTTCACATGCGTTTTTGAATCATCCTAATGCGTACACGCATTTAAAAATGCATACAAATGTGCATAAGAATATGAAAGAGAAACTTACTCTACTCAAAAAAAAAACAAGCGAGAATTATCTCGAAAACTTCGTTACAACAAGAATTGCTAACTTACCGTTGAATTACTCTTCAATTTGGGCAGAAATTTATAAGTCTTATTGTGCAGCGACCAAATTTGTATATTGCTTATATCAATATCCTGTTGGCCGGCTTTCAACATTTTATACTCATTGCCAGCTGACTTTTTGAGCATGTTAAAAATCTGAAAATTAAAAAAAAAATTAAAATTATAAGATGCATAGATAATAATACAACTTTTAATTACAATGAATATTAGTTACACTAAATAATAAAAAGTGTTAAATCCTTTTTTTCAACTCAACCCACCTGCTTTGGATGCTTCCGTCGCTTAGTGCGTACGCTTTCCGTCGCCGACGGCACATAGAAGCCACCACACGGATTCACCCATTCCAATTCGGTGGTATTCTCATTGAAATTAATAAAATCATACCAATTACTATGGCGTTTACTATGTCGCTTGCGCAGGCGCGAACCCTCAAGGGGTGCCTGCAACGCCGTATAGACAATGCCGCTGCTCACATCGATCGTATTTTGGGAGGTTTTTTTTAGCGAGGTTGTTGTTGCAGCAGCTTTTGTTGATGTTGCTGTCACCGGTACTGCAGCAGTTACTGTATGCTGTGCGGTGGAATGAGCTGCTGCTGCTGCTTCTGCTGTTTTTGTTGTTGTTGAGGTGGTGGGCGCCGCAACGGCACTTGTGAATACTGTTAGTAAAGTCATTATAAACAAAATGAGATTAGGTGTGAGGATGCGACGGCTACTTCTACTCCGACTGCTGAGATTTTTCTTTGTGCGTGTGTGTAGTATTTGTGTGGTTCTTACAGCTGTTAGTGTTGTTGTTTTATTTGTTGGTGACCGCACGCTATATTGCAGGCGTGGGCGCGTTTTGGTGTGTAAAAATTCGCTTTGGTTCGCCGTTTTGCTGGTTTTATTGGTTGCAAGTGATTTGCAACCACCTGAGGGGTGTAGAGAAAAAAGGGAGGGGAAATTATTGATAAGTGTTTGGGTTTTAATTGAGGTGAATTACGATGTATGTACATATGAATAATTTTATGAAATTTTTTAAAATATAAGTGTCGTTTCACACATTCCGGTTAACCAGATACTGGATTATGTGAAACCGTACTTAGGTATGGTGGTATTTTTAATTAAAAAATAATTCACAAACTTAATATTAACGTTAGTTTAAAGATTTTTTGTACGAATTTGCTAGAATTTGCGTATTTAAAGTAAAACTATAAAAAGTTTTAAATTAAATTTTTAATTTGATTTTTATATTAAAAACGCCTCTTTTATTTAAAGTATGTATACATGCATATTTTCAAATAAAAAAATGTATATCCAAAAAAAAATTTTTTTTATAAAAAAATTGCAACGGAAAAAACTATTAGAACAAAGCTGAAGAAAAACGCTTGCAGGTCATGTCACAGCTCACAATTGACTGCTTTACCAAATCCAAAGCAAAATGATTTTGGCTCTTTCATGAAATCTGCGCAGTCAGCAAGTATAACATTAACTAGAAATAAACAAAATAATCTCGATTCGTACCCAAAAACTTTTGAGTTTAAAGTCTAAAAAATAAACTTTGAAATTTGCATTATTCATACCATAAGTTGCTTTTATCATCAATAGATACGTAAAATTACTCATAAATATCATCACACCGTATAAGTCAACAACCTAAATATTTTTTGTTTGTTTTTGGAAATCTTATCAAAAAAAGGCCAGCTAATATTTCCGCATGCTCTTCTGTATAAATAAATAAAAAAATGTTTGGCGCTCACATTCTCGTTAAGTGTTTGGCCGAGCTTTTCCCCCAATTTGTATTAAGCGGGTTAAACTAGTAACACAACCTCCCCACCGGAGGTGGATTTTATGAGAAACTTTTTGATGTCAGAAATAAAGCCGGCGGTGTGTCATTGCTTGCCGATGGCGGAAGCTAAGAGGGAAACACGTTTTTGAATGTTGCTGATGCTAGGAATCGAACCCGGCTCCTATCGGGTGACAGCACGCACCTCTAACCACTTGATTAGGGCGGACGTTTTGCTTTTCTCTTTGCTTCCAAAAAAAATAATAAAGAAAATCAAAATTGATGAATTGCAATCGATGTAGTCCAGTCATTTTTCGGCAATTATGTCATGGAAACAAAACAAAATTACTTGAAAAGTTAACTCATTGAACAGCTGAGGCGATAAGCGATGATAAGCACAGGTGTATAGATAAAATCATAATAATACTACATCATCATGCGCGTTGCCAGAATGGAATTCAGGAGGGGCCTCGACACTATTAAGCTAGCATTTCAAGTTACTATTTTTCATAATATAGAAAACTTGGAAAATATGGGGGAGGGGGGAGCCCCGGCCCCTACCCGGCTACGCCCATGTACATAACAATTAGACATGAAGCTTCTTACTTGCTGTTTGTTAAGTAAAATACTGAAGTGGATATAGAAAATATTACCTACTTATTCAACATTAAAATGAGGCTTAGAGCAGTTATAATTGCAAACTTGTCCTTGAAGAGAAGAGATCTATTTTGGGTTTAGATTTAAAAGGTTAGCAGTCATGTGTGTCGTCGTATCTGACTTTTTTACGCATATAAAGAAAACTTGAAAAAAAAACTTTGTAACAGTTCAAGTGACCTATTTGGGAATTTCTTTCAAACGCTCTTAATATTTTTGAACTGTTACAAATTAATTTAAGTAACAATTGTTTTCAAGTGTCAAAGATTTTTCATCGATAATTATCGATTATAATCTATAGACTTTGTGCAAAACTAGATTTGAAAGAAAATCATTTGTTGCTAAGCAAGTAAATGGATAAAAGAGGCTTTTGTGTGTTCTTTAAATATTTTCGTTGAGTGATTTTGATACATAATGTTTAAAGAAAAAAGCTGAAAATTTCACATGCTCGCACTCACAGAAAAATGTATTATGTATGCCTGTATTCAGGCATTACATAAATAGGTCATGGTTGGAGTTTTTTATTATCCGATGATTTCCAAGTGGACTAGTGCATTTTTTGATGACAGGAAAGTAAATTTCATTATTTTCCCGGAAACTATTTATTATTTCTTATACGGTACTTAGGATAACTGAGTGCTTATCTTAAGTTTTTTTTTTTGAATATAAACGTAATTCAATGGATGCAAATTTCGATACAAATTTTGCTGGGTCCTTTATAATCTTATTGATAGAAACCGATTTGATTAGATACCGTACAATCGTTAATTTTTTGAATCGAGAACCAAGAACCATTTTGAAGAAAATTGGTAGAAAAGAAAGTACGCCTTATACATATATGTACACAGTTTGCTTTTAAGCAGCTTTTTGTTAGACGACACGAAAAACCCGCTTATAAGTAGGTACATATATGTACATATTTTACTTGATACACTTTAACTGGCTCCGCTCGTTTACGGCATTAATGGGATTTTTCGCAATATCTTAAGCCCAGCCTCATCCAAATGGTAAGATCGAGTAACAAATATGTATAACTGGAATTCGGTATCCTCAAGCGCATAAATTTTATTTATTTATTTATTTTAATAAAGTAATTATGAATTTTGTGTTATAATATTTATTTCCCTTTGTACCTTCTAACATTTTTCTGAATATAGAAAATCTAATACAATCGTGAAAAAAACTTTAAAATTATGTAACTCCATTGCCAATTTAAGGAGCATTTTTTTGTTATCGAATGCAAAAATATATTTGTGTAAGAAGTATGGAAAATGTTTTTTGTAACAACTTGAGAGAATATATGTACACTCCTCGTCGTTTTAATAGCACACCCTAAAATTTGTTATTTTTTAAGACTTCTGCAAAAAAAAATACTAAGATTTAAGTGAGATGGACGATTTGAAATTACCTCGAAAAATCTCTTCATTTTGCTAACGTGGATAAAATTTTTAATCATTTTTATTCAGACCATTTTAGCTTAAAATCTTATATTTTCTGGGATGATTTAAAAAAATATTTATATAATTTAATTTATATATATAAAAAAACTCTACTTTTCGATGTCAAGCTCACGTAAATCTTAATATTTTCCGCGCTATTTTGGCGGGAGTCGTAATCTATAATAAATTTCAAAACTCCCGTGTGAAAACAGCAACTTTTTGTACGGGGAGGCACCCTAATGCATGTAAATACGTTCCGAATATAAACCAAACTGGCTCATAACTATATATGTACAAATTTTCCAAATATCTCAACTAGCGCCACCAACTGTATCCAGCTGTAGCCTATATCCATCGAGGTGATTAATTTGGAAAGGAAATATACGAAAAGAATTACACCAAAATTTTATACATAAAGATTTTGCCTTTTTTATATGTAACTATGGATCACAATAGATATTATCTCCGAGAATCCTCGTATAAGGTTGCCACCTATTTTAAATTAGTCACAAATTAAATAAAACATCATAATGTAGGTATCAAATGGAAGCTATTTTAAAAATACCCAATTAACAGATATTTTTCAATAGGGTTGCCACCTTTTTGTACGTACGCTCAAGATATGTAATCTTCATCACAGCGTATTTTCCAAACAGCGTTGCCACCTAATTTTTAAAGTAAAACATTTACTTATTTTATAAGTTATAAAAAGCCAAATCATTTTATTTCATTTGCGAAATATTCCCTTTAAAGCTATCCAGATAACCCGTATTTGATACCTCAACCTTGAAAACTTTAAAAAGGATAAATATGTATGCACTTCGAGCACTATGTCAATTTTTTCTATTTCATCATGGTTTAATGTTTTTTATTAATTTTTTTTTTTATAATTTATTTATTTAATTTTATCTACATAAATATATGATTTTTGTTAAATTACCTTAAGTTTTATTTTATTTATTTTTTGTTCTACTAATTTATTTCTTTCATTATCATTTCATTCATTTTATTCTGTTATTTTTTTATTTAATTTGATTCAGTTTGGTTTTATATTTAAAATATAATGAATTCACATTTGGAGAGATAGGGCGTTCTTGAACCATTTGCTGATACAGGGCGTTATTCAACCAAGTTCTGAGATAAAGCACTCTTCAAGCAAATTCTGTAATAGGGCGTCCCTTAAAAATTTGCTGAGATAGCGTGTTTTCGAACCGGCTGCCGAGATACATAGGTCGATCTATCTTCCTCTCAGCCATCGATATGTACTTCAGCATTTAATTTCCATATCATAAAAGAGATTTTGATGAACTTTATTTTGGGGGAAACTCCACTTCACAAAGGCTAATGACTTGCTACATATACGCACCTAATTAATAGATACAGCTGCTTATCAGTGACAAACCGCTAAATTGGTAAAAAGATATGTCATCAAAGAAAAACGTGCGTTATATTGTACTTGGCTTATACATATGTATGCATACATACCTATGCGACTATAAAATCACCTAATAATCAGTTGATAAAAAAATACGCTCATAGCCAAAAATAAAACGTCAACTGCTACTTCAGGCTAAAGTGACTCTAAAGCACTTGAAAACATTAGTAATTCGGATTGAGTACTCTCCAGTTAAATATAACACAAAAGTATTCTATCTCCTATACCCAAAGCTTAAAATGTATTCTTACGACACTAAGGGCCGTTTTCTTAAGTAACCTGTAACTTTAAAGCTCACTTTATATCTATTAAAAGGTTGTTGCATTAAAATGTATGATTGTGTCTAAAGTAAAGCATTTTATTATCGGCATCGGTTTTAAATTGGTTTACAACCAAGAAACCTACAGACGTTTTTTTAATCAAAACTTTATATATAAAGTAAGCTTTAAAGTTAAAGGCTATGTACTTCAGAAAACGGCCCTAAAATAAGGTAAATTAAAATGTAAGCAAATCAAAAGCAATACACACACCGCATACTAATCCAAGTAAATTCGATGAAATCCCACTGAGCTTATCCACGTGAGTTGTTTAATTGTACGGCTGCTCGCTCAGCTGTTCGTACGCAATTAATCACGCCGACCGATGATTTGCTGTTACGATTATTACAGCCAGTATCGATCGCGTCGATGGCAATATGCCTGCAATAAGTCACTTAGCCAATTGTTTGTTGTGCGATTACACTTCACTTCAAATGGCGGCAACAACAATAAGTATTGGTATTAAATATTTTATTTGTTATTGTTTTGAGTTGCAAATCTTTTGAGTTAGCCAATTTCACAAGAATGTGTTAATTTCGATGTCCACGCATGGAACGCGCAACGACGGCCGGCAACAAAGTGGTTTTTAATTTATGTATGCGTTTACTTTCGCCGATTGACTTTAACACTTTTTTTTTTGATTCAAATTAATTTGTTGACAAATTCGATTTTTTTGTTCTACTTTACGTGCCACTTTAACACGTAGGTACGCATGTATGTATGTATGTACTTTGATTTAAATTCCCTTTAAATTTTATTTATCAGTCTTCGCATCGCATCATTTAAATATGTATTCACAAATTTTTAATTTGCTTAAATTTTTAATGATTCTCAAGTCCAATCAAAATTATTTCGACGAACTACCTACTGACGTTATTTTGCGGTTTTTATTACATTTGAACTTTGTCACTTCGCCTACAACTCCATACTGTTTCTTTCTTTGTTAGTTTATTACGTTAGGCTTCGCGCGTAGCTTGTGTTCTTATTCAGCGTTTATACAGTAGGTATGTTTGAATAACTTGTGTAACTCAAGTCTCAAGTGACTTCCGTTCAGTAGTGCACACTTCCTTACGGCACAAACTGTTGAATCAGACTGATCGAACCGTAGCCATAAACTGCGACCGTAACTTTTCTTCGCCGTCACACTGACAACGACAATACATATGTAGCAACGACGACGACCACGACTACCGCGGAGCAACAATAACACCAACAACAATATCAACAACAACAACAACGTTAACAACGACTGACTATGATGACGTTAACGATGTTATGTTTGACTCTACCGGCCAGGCCAACCGACTATTGTTGATGACTAAGTTACCCACACACACATCCGCAAGCACACACACACGCATTGCGCGATCGGTGAGATCCGCACACCGGTCATCACGAAAGNTACATATGTAGATTTTTACCTCACACAGGTAAGCACAATTTGTTCGGCTTTCATTACATTGCATTGAAGGTGGTTGTTTTGTCTTGAGTGATGGGCTCTCTCTTTCCTCCCCACCTACCTACATATGGATGCGTATGGTATCTCCTATTTCGATAGATTTTGTCTGCTCACCTTGTCTGGCGCTTTGTCTCTTCACGTTTAACTTTTCATTCTACATGGCTGCAGTCAGAATATTTTCATGTTTTTCGGTGTTGTGGGTGTGTGCTGTTTTGTTAGATATGCCTACATAAAAAGCATTCTCATACAAGGGTAATTAGAAATGATTATTGTGTTGTACATAAAAGATAATAATACATGCATAGATATGTATATACAGTACAACATTTGTATGAACATCACCAAATATAGCTTTTACGTTAAGGTAAATACATAATTCATTCATTCACGCGCAAGTTATTCAGGGTTCTTTGCTTGCATTCCTATGTGTGATCGAGTTTCAGCGCCTAGCAACATTGAGAATATCCGCGAAGGATTAAATTTGATTTCCAGGAATGCATTCCGCACTAAAGATTTCATTTTTTTTTTGCTGATTTAATAAATCAAGGTTAGGAAGGCGCCTACGAATGACTCATACTTCCACTCGGAGGCATATTTGCCCATTGTGAATGCCCCTTCTGAGTGCCAAAAGGAGGCGCATACTTCAAACCGAGTTTAATCCATACTTTCGGTCAGGGGCGGATCCAAAAAAAAATAAAGGGTAGGGGCGGGGTTTAGGAAAATTACTATTTTTATTACAATAAGTAGATATGTATATTTACTTTATACATTATATTTTAGGGATTGTCTACTTACACGCGCCACGGTAACTTTTGCAATGTATCCAAGGTAAAAATTACGCCGAAAGAAGTTCTGTCCCACTTCTCCGGCAACACAGAAAGGAGAACTCTGAGTAGTAAGGCTTATAATCCCTAAGCGAGCTCGTAGGCCGCTTACGCAGAAAAAAGTTCTGTCCCACTTCTACGCTTACACAAAAAGAAGAATTCTGATTAGTAAGGGTTATAATCTCTAAGCGCGGCCAAAGCCCGCCTACGCATAAAGAAGTTCTGCCCCACTTCTCCGGCAACATATAATCCACGTAATTTTGGCAAAGAAAAACAAGGTGGATTCCATTTTCAATTAAAAAATAGGCAGTGTCTACACACACGCGCCACGGTAACTTTTACCGTAAGTCCACGGTAATTTTACCGACTCTTGCGTCCTCGTTCGCGCACTCGCGCGGTAACCAATCCGAGTGAAGCCTTAGGTCACGGCCGAAAGAGAGATAGCTTCGGTGGAGCCACTCCGAATTATTCGGTTTAAGGGCTCACTGAAGTCTGCAGCGTCTGTTCACCAGTAGGGGCAGCTGCAAGCGGGTGTCTGCTTGGAGCAAGCGGCTCGCTATATAAACGTGTATTTGGTTGCGAAACCACCCCCGTTCCAGCAATAGGTTTGCGACCCGCCACGTAAAAACCACTTTTAGTGAAGAAGCAAGACAAAGCCTCAGATGAGACCCCCTCTTATGATGACGACCACGGAAAACGTTTAAAGGACAACGATTTGAGGGACGGTTGATGTCCTCGTAAGAACAAAAGCTGACATCACCGTCATCCAAGAAATGCGTTGGACGGGGCAAGGCAAGCAATGTATGGGACCTTGCGACGTTTACTACAGCTGTCATGTAAAGGAGCTCAAATTCGGAGTTGGATTTGTGGTGGGGGAGAGACTCCGTCTCCGAGTACTATCGCTCACCCCGGTGGACGAGCGTCTAGCCAGAAACCGCATCAAAGCGAGGCTCATCTGCGTCCATGCCCCGACAGAAGAGAAGGATGAGGCATTCAAGGATCTCTTCAATGAGTGCTTGGAGCGCACGTACGAGCGCTGGCCCGTCATGATATCAAAATCGAGCTTGGCGACTTCAATTCCAGGGTGGGCAAGGAAGGAATCTCTGGAACTACCGTCGGAAAATTCAGCCTCCACGACGAAACGTCCGACAACTGATTGAGGCTAATCGACTTCGCCCGGGCCCGAAACATGGTAGTAAGCAGTACTAGGCTCAAGCATAAAAAGATCCATCAAGTAACGTGGAAGGCACGCTTCCAGCGTTTTAGACGTAAGCACACTCCGAGGCCCAAGCATCGACTCGGGTCACTATTTTGTTGCAGCCAAGATATGCACCCGCTTTCAATTTTTGCATTTACCATAAAATCATTAAAGAGGAAGATAATATTTAAGATTTTGTTTCAAAAGCAAGAAGAAAACGGGCCAAACAAGCACTAGAGCTGACAAGAACAGAAAGGAGCATTTATCTAGTTCAGCTACCACTGGACAGCAGACCACCAAAGTTGGTAAAGTAAAAGGACAAAGGTGCAAACTAAATACACCAAATCGGTCAACATTTTAGGTAACCTGCTGCGTACTACTCTGACGGTGCAACACAATTGAATTGTCAAACTTCAAATCTCTATTTACAATTTGCTAAATGGTTTGTACAATGGAGAGTGGCATTAGAGCAGAAAATTTGCACATTTTTTGGTGAAATACAAAAGCGCAAGATTAAACAAACGTCAGCAGAAAACATGTCAAATATCGGTTTAGTGTTTGCCCTGTGACCTGATTAGCAATAACTCATTTGTGTTAATGAGTCTAGATTATTAAAATTTTGATCTGTCAATTTATAAAACTTGAAGATCCATTGGATTCACCGCCATCTGTGGGCGTAGACAAAAAGGTCCCGCTTCGACTTCTGATCGCTGTTGGTTTAATGAGTGTACGCAACCAACCACGTACTCATTTGGCACTTAGCTCCTCATTGGGCCTGCCCTCATCGACGTCCATATTATAATCATTAGGTTATATTTTAACGAAGGTGCTAAGAAAACTAAAGATGCGGTCTCGGTTTTGTAGACTTTGCAGGTAATCTTACTGTACACATTATTAACTTTGTTGTCCTCTCCGGTAGAGTATCTAGACTTCTTTATTAAGCAGTTTATTTACCACACTCCATTTGTGTGTGGCTACCTGCGTTGAACTCTTGGAGGATCGGCAAGGTTTTTGATTGGTCTCATGGTTTTGCCGGTACTTAAGCTCTCACGCTGTATCAAGATAAGATTTAACGGGCTTCAACTACGTTCAGACGAGCTTCTGGTTAAACATCGTCTAATTTGTCGATCTCAGCTGTCGCCACTGCCAACTAGCTAAGAGTTTCTGTGAAACCAGCCATAATCTGTTAGTGATGGGGCCAGACCTCAGTTATCTGGCTTCTCCTGTATCGCTAGTTTTGCCAATGTGGCTTGGTGCGACTTTCATTGGTTCCTGGGTATCCTGCCTTCCTCATTGTTTGCGCCTATGATACCAATAATCGTCCGGTCTTTTGCTATCTCAGCGAAGGGTCGAGTCCATGCAGCGCACGTCTTGGTCCTCTTCAGTGCTTTTACGGACCATCGATTGTTACCGCTGAAGAACCAGAGTCGTTGTTTAAATTCGGAATAAAAAACCACGCTATGTATCACTTGATGGGCGGCTTTAAAAGAATGTGTCCAGCTGAAGTCCTTGGTCCCAGCGCAGGTCTACAAGCAGGCTTCATATATCCACATTCTCTTCGGTGCATGTTGGGTCCACTACTGAAGAGCACAAAAAATTCGGTAATCCGGCTTGTCTTATGACTGCCCGCAAAAGGTTCACCACCGCACTGGAGCCTAAATTCTCCACTCCATTTGATCTTGTTTTTTTTTTAATGAAAGCTTATGAAATTTTCATGATACCAGTTGGTACCGATTTTTAAATTTTCATTTCCTTGTATGTATTAAACTTTTTAGTGCAAAGTGCAAGTTTCAAGTTAATAAATGTTACATAATAAAAACTAATTGAAAATAATTGTAGGTTTACCCCACAACGAAAAAATAATACAGAAAAAATTTTAAATGCTCCAAAAAAAATGTTCACCAAAATTAAAATTTTTATATAGCTATGTAAACATATAATAAAAATATAAGCTACACAACATGCAGATGTGCCCAAAAATGTAGCGCAAAAAAATATTAAAAATCAACGCGTACTCTTACCCACTTGCAACCCGCACTTTGTTATATTAAAATTTTATGATCTATAAAACTGCATACACAAAATTTTTCTGAAAACTCTAAAAAAAAGAATATTTTTTTTTTTTTTTTGGGCGAACCCTTCAATTGTTTTCAACTAGTTTTTATTCTGCAACGTTTATTAAATGGAACAGGAGCATAGATTTTTTTTCAAAATCTAAAATATTTAATATAAAAATTCCAAAATCGGGCTCAACTGATCTCTTACTAATTTTTTAATCTTTCATTTAAAAAAAAAATAATAAAATTGGTTGAAAAATGAAGGCTCCAGTGAGTTTTGAACATTAAATTCCAATTTGAACCACTGTGCAGCGTACTTTAATACCATTATTGGTGTTTTTTTTTTTTGTATTGTTATAGGGGAGCTCGTTTAGTCCGCAGTTATGTATAATTATTAAAGCTCGGCTGAGATCGGCTGTTTCCAGTAACGAGTAGGAAAGCTTTTGGAGGTTACCCGAAGCATTTTGCTTTCAACCATATTTTATGAAGTGCCCCATGCAGACTGATTCTCGGTTCGGATCCTAAGAGGGATATTTAAGTTAACTTTGGATTTGGGAGGGGTCCTCGCGGTTCGAAATAACCTCAAATCCGTTGCCAGGCACTACTACGAGACCATTTTTTTAATTTCTAGGGGGTTCGAGCCACACAAGCGGCAACACTTACGAGTTACTTTATTTTATTTTCTTTATTTATTGGTAGACTCGCATGATAGTCACTTAGAAAGCGGCATTTTCATTCAGCTCCTTGTCAAAAAGCATGAAATATTACAGCAATTTCTCAAAATCAGTTCAATTGCAATTATTTCTCTTTTCTCTGTTGCCCTAAACGTTGAAGTTACATACTACATATATGCATAGGTATGTATATGAAGAACTTTAACCACCGATACATATGTATGTATGTATATATGTATATATGTAGATGTGTACATACGCTATCATGCCATCAGCGTTTGAGCCATTTTTTTGACCATAAAACATTGAACAGTGGGGCGCATCGCTTGATCTCCACCGCCAAAATGCCACCAAATGGATTTGGTATCTGCCATCAAATCTGCAAATCTCAGTTGTCCATTTCAAATTTTATAGAACTTTGTTATTTAGTGAAGGTATTGCAAAAACAACAACACCAACGGCAATCAACTATGCATTGGCACACAACAATAGCGAAACAATAAGCGAAAATAAATAAATTTGGCATCTTCCTTTGGGAAAACAAAAAGCAATTAAAAAAGAGTACAAAACAACAACAACAACAACAACAACGACACAATTTAATTTCACACAGCCAAACGGGCAGTCGTCAAAAGGACAAACAAAAAAAATGTGAATTTGGATTTTCTCTTCTTTCAGGTAATTTTTGGCCCGAGCGGATGTGCACGCTGCACAATAGTGGCAACGTCAATATCTAATAACAACAACCACAATACATACAAATAGATATGTAATTTCGAGCAACAACACTGATTATTGCATTGATGAGCTCCTGCTGCTGCTGTCGGTACACAAAAAGTACGCAAACGCCACAGGACATCGGGCCGGCCAGCAGTTGTCCTTTTTCGACTTTGCTGCAGCAGCTATAGCCACAGTCACAGCTTACCACCAAAATTCACATACTATACACATTTGGCATTTTGCATATTTAGCCTACGCGCCTACAAAATTCTTTTCATGCCTGTAACTGCATAAGTATGTATGTATGGGCGTATGTATGTGCGTTCCTGCAGAGGTGCGACTGTGTGCCAAAGTAGGCGATCGTAAAAATGCACAAACAACAATATTTGTACAACAACTACAAACAAAGTAGGTGTAGAGTCGTGCGATAAGAATGTTGTCAGCAGCAAAAATAAAAACATAAAATTCCGTTAAAAAAAATAAGAATAAAATTGAGTTGTCAATTTTTAAGTAGTCGTAGGCGGTGGTTGTTGCTTGTGTTATTTTGTTGTGCCTCTGTATTGCTTTATTACAATAGTTTTCAGTAGGTACATATGTATGTATGTAGATACATATCTGCTTACTTACATACATGTAGAGATACATACATACATAGATTACTTGCTTGTGCACCGTCACGGTGTTATTAGCCAGACAAAAGCCAACTAAAAGATGACTGATGGAGGATAATAGAAAACAGAAGATTTCTGGTTGCAGCTTTACATCAATACAATAAAGGATTTCAACTGGCAAATGCATGTTGACGCCTATTTAAGGATCCTAAAGGATATTTTAATGAGTCTTATCATATACAGCTAAGCTCTAGCGAAATACTGGGCTTATGTTCACTTAATCGCTTGATTTTATTTATTTTACAAAGAGGAGCTTCACTTTTCTGATGTTTTGGACACAAGTGTAGTGACTAAACTTAAGTGCAGATCCTACAGGCCGATTATGGCTAAGATAGTTGCAAGTCTTTTGTTAGACAATTGAAAGCCAATAGACAAGATAGTTTGAAAGACTTTGTTTAATATGGCACAAAAATCTCGCAACTTTGCAACTTTCATGGCGAAAACCTCTTTTGGCATATGCCAAATGGAGATGTATGTATGAATGTATCTAGGTATATCATTTTGCTTGCACTGCTCCAACAGTCGCAATGGCCGAGTGAGGAAAGAAATGAAGTGCTATTTATTCGAGAGATCCGAGGCTTGAATCCTAGGGAAGCGGATTTTTATACCCGAGCGCACTTGTGCACAAGGGTATATTAATTTTGTTCACATAACGGTTGTTTGTAACAGCCAAAACGAATCGAGATAGATATAGACAAATGTATACATAAATGATCAGGATGAAAAAAGAAATCGATTAAGCCATGTCTGTCTGTCCGTCCGTCTGTCCGTCTGTCCGTGTACACGATAACTCGAGCAAAAATTGAGATATCTCAACGAAATTTGGTATGTAGGTTTCCCTTAATCCAAGGTAGGTTGGTATTGAAAATGGGCGAAATCGGACTGTAACCACGCCCACTTCCCATATAACGGTAATTTCCAGAAATACGAAAACTGCGATATTTTAGTAACTACTGAAGATAAATCACTCAAAATTGGTATTTACAATAATTTTTAGACAAAAAATAAGAATATTATACATTTTTGGAAAATGGGCGTAGCCACGCCCACTTATGGTTACATGTGTATATCTTGGTAACCGCTGTACCAATTTCTACCAAACTTGGCACAGTTGTCGGCCTTCGTACAGCATACAAAATCGCCTAAAATTTTTAAAATCGGACGATAACCACGCCCACATCCCATATAACGGTAATTTAGAGAAATACAAAATCTTCGATAAATCAGTAAATATTGAAGCTAATTTATTCAAAATTGATGCTTGCAACAATTCTTTACCAAGAAATACGTTTGTGATAAATTTTTGGAAAATGGGCGTGGCACCGCCCACTTATGATCACATATATGTATCTCAGTAACCGTTCTACCAATTTGTACCAAACTCGGTGTGGTTATTGTGCTTGCCACATATAAGCAAACCGTTGAAAATTATTGAAATCGGACTAAAATAACGGCCGCTTCTCATATAACGGTAAATTTCAGAACTGCTTGAAACTTCAAAATTTCGAAATCTAAGGACTCTAATTTACTCAAAATTGATACGCCCCGGCTTACCATATAGCCGTAGCTTTCGGTAAGGCGAAAAACCTATATTTAATACGTGCGCCGGGTATTTAATGTTCGGCTCTGCCCGAACTTAGGCTTTCTTACTTGTTTTAATTAAATCTTTTTCCCCCCTTTCTTTGAATTAAATTTTCTTTTAATTTTTAAAATTAACTTTTTTTGAAAAAAAATTATTTTAGCATTATTTAATTTTCAAAACTGATTCAGGTTTTTTTTTAATTTGAACGTTTTATTTAATTTTCCTTTAAGTTTTAGATTTAATTATTTAAAAAAATAAATATTTTTGTGTAATTTTATAAAACTTACTTTATTTACTTTTCTAATTTATTTTTTATTTATTTATTTTTTTTGAAATTTGTTTTGGAATTAAAAATATTTTTGAACTTCATTTACTTTTTTTCTTTTTAATTTAACTTTTTTCTTTAATTTTAATTGAAATTTCTTTTAATTTTAAGATTTTATTGCTGTAATAAGATAACTATATTTATGGCATTCCATTAAACTTTTAGAAATACTTTTTTTTCTGTTTTTTTTTAACTCACTTTTTTCTCTTTTTTATTAAATTTTCGTTTAATTTACAGTTACAGTTACAAATATAGTAAAATTGCATTTTTCGTCTTTCACTCTGACATTGGTAATTTAAAAATAATTTAAAAAATTCAATGAAATGTTCTTAGAAAAGAAACATGGGTATTAAATTAAAGAGGAAATCCTGTAGAAAAAATTATATGTTAAGGACTTTCGTGGAATGTCGTGCTTCTAACTTTATCAGCTTAAAAAATTACCTATTCGTCCTTGTGAATCCAAAAAATTATTTTTTTTTTAATTCTTAAGGAATTTCCTCTTGCATTTGGTACCCATATTTTTATTCTACATTGCATTGAATTTTTCAAATAATCTTTTAAATTAATCATATCTATCTTTGAAATAAATCCTGACGTCATAGGGAGAAAATAAAAACGCAACTTTAAATAAAAAAGTAGGTTTCCAACCCATTTATTTATTATTTATTTTATGGTAAGAGAGCTTCGAGTAACGAGTGCTTTGAGAATCGAGTACCTATGTATGTGCTTTAAATAAACATATGTTGGCAACATTTCGATGCTATGTATTAATCCCAAATAACGACGATTGAATGCTACTTTGGAGTACTCAGTATCGATACTTTTAATAATCGGGTACCGTCGATCCTTTTGAGAATCGAGTACTGAGTACTTTTGATATCCATACTGCCCAACAGTAATATGTATGTACCTATTTCTTTTTTATTACACTGAGTCAAAGCAAATGATATAAAGATTGTATGTAGATACATATTTTTCTACTCAGATTCCTCACAAAACATTTCATAATAAATTAATAAGTTAGTATCAGTACAGCAGCGTTTGATCTTTATTAATTAATAAAATAAAACCCCATTACTCGCATTTCATCACAACTGTTAATTTCTCTTAAAAACGACTGCGGCAGTCGACTTGTCTTCACATTGCCAGCGAGCATAACGCAAATATAAAGGTACTCTATGTATGTACAAAATTATTTTTATCTGAGCACCACAGATTCCAACTAACACAACCACAAAATTAAAAAGAATAAGTAATCAGGGGAATCACTCAAAATTGCATAAAAAGTGGGTGTAACCTCGAGCATAAAATGAGATAGTATGTGTAAATTGCTGACTTCTGATTTGCTGCCTCGCTGAAATGAGTAAAACTCATAAAAAGCACTCAACTCAAATGAATTTGAGTTAATAAATTAAAACATTGAATGAGTGTGAGATAGATAAAGTCGTTTCAGTGTGTGAGTACAATGAATGAGAGTGAAAATGGCACATAGTACGTACAGTTAAACAAAGCAACAGGTTTCTCTTGCTGAGCTCAATGAATGGCGCTACCAAACGAACGAATGAGTAACTTTGACGCTGCGTAACAACTCGTACATACATAGATATTACATGCATCAATGTGTAAGTGTTCTCGTGTATTCATTCATAAAAACCGTTTTATCAGCTGTGCGACGACGAATGCCATTGTAAATTATTCATTCATTAACTAAGCGCTAGCGGTGGGCTGCCGATTTCTGGCCAAATTGGGCATCTATAAATAAATACCTACCTACCTGCCTATATATGTATGTACTTGCATTGTTATCGTTGAGATTATTAGAATTAACGATTATTTTTAGACGTTAATAAGCTTTTAAAAATTTGGAACAACTTTTTTTTTACGCTCGCAACAACCACTTGCCAATTTATTGTGTCGCGAACATTGCGAATGCCCGATTCTTCTTCGTTATCACTTCTTGGTAATATGCAGTTCTCTGAGCGCCATGAGCATTGTGCGAGTATGTAGCGTTGTTTGTGAATGACGAAGACTACTTCAGTGCAATTTCTGTGCACTCGTCTACCCCGACATACCTACTACTGCTCCTGTGCATCTACTTGCTTTTTGAAATGCGGCGTGAATCATGCACTTAAAAGAGTCATGTGCCTTAACTGGCTAGTAGAGAACGCACTGAACGCTAAAATAGAAAAAATGCATTACATTTATTATTTAAAAATTTTGGGAAGAAAGTTTTAAATATTTCATTAGGTACTCCCTCACACTAAAAATTAAAATCAATCAGTGAGCTCGGATTCAGTTTACGGTTGAAACAATATCCAAAGTGGTATCGAAACTTTTGTCCAATAATGGTTAGCACTAATTCTATCTACTACCTATAAGCCTATCATAACCATCTCAGCCAAACACTTGGCAAAATGTGTAAGTAGCAGGAACGGAAAATAATCATTATTTTTTAAATTTGAACCAAAAAAACAACAAGTTTTAATTGTCGCAAAATAATTTTATTTATAACCACGCATTTGTTTTCGTACGTCCCACTGTATTTTACAATGGTTGTTATTTTTCGAGTTTAACCAATAAAGATTAAAAATAATAATTAATATTTGAGTTTTAAGTTTTCGCTCAAAGGTAATTATTATTACTTGATTTTTATTTTTTCGATCAAAAATAATGATTATTTTACAATTTTTATTTTTTCGCTCAAAGATAATAATTATTATCGAATTTTATTTTTTTCGCTTAAGATTAAGTTAAGATAATGATCATTCAAACAACTCAAAAGCATGATTTCCGCCGTATCCTTTTCAGAGGTAGCGACAGCCAAATTAAAGGAGCAGATAAGTCCCAAAATTCTAGGTCAAAATTTCAGTAAGTTGCGTCTGTAGATATAGCATTTTCAATTTTATAAATAATCATTATTTTTAAGTGTAAAAATAAAACTCAATAATAATTATTATCTCCGTGCGAAAAAATTAAAATCTTAAAATAATTATTATTTGTGATCGAAAAAAAATCCAAAAAAATTACACTTCATTTCCGTTGAGCAAAAAAATAAAAATCAATAATAATTATTATTTTGAAGCGAAAAAAATAAAACTCAAAATATAATGATTAAATGCTGATTTCAATTTTAAAAAATCTCTGATATCTTTACTACCGGTTTCACGAAAGCAATTCAAGTACAAAATGATTTTTTTTCTGCCAGTTTCCATATAAAATTCAAATAAAAAAAGAATGTGCGCCTGAGCCCTACTGAAGAAGTGAAACTTACTTTACATATCTAACTATATCATGATTTTTGAGTATCGGATAAATATATTAATACCAATATCGATTGCAAAGCTGATAAATTTATCGATAAATATATCGATAACAACATCGATTATTATATCCAAAGCAACACATGAAAAAAGTCAAAAAAGCAACAACAGTTTACGTGGCGAACTTAGCTCAGCGGCTGGGGTCGTTGTAAAAATTCTGATGAGGAGATGTGGCGATCTCTGAAATATCAGCTATAACTTCTGCCACAATGTTGGTAAATTGTTGTTTTTTCCGCAAAAATTTTCATTAATAACGGTCTCAAGCTGTTGAATAAAGTAGTAATAATAATATATGTAATAGATTGGCGCTTACACATATGCTAGTGTTTGGCAATATTGCTTAGAATATCGATATAAATATGGATTATTATATCGAAAACAATATCGGTTATTACATCGATAACAATATCGATAAAAGTTTCGATAAATATATAACAATATCGATTGGTGTACACATACAAATTTTGATAAATATATCGATAACAATATTGATTATTATGTCGGTAACAACATCGATAAATCTATCGATAAGTATAGCAATAAACTAGTCTACAAAATCTCGAAACAGTCCCGAGAATCCAGAAATAGTCCCGAGAACCCCGAAATAGTCTTGAAAATCCTGATAATTTCTAAAATCCCGAAGTAGTTCCCAAATTGAGGTGAGATAAGTTGAGGTGTGATAAGTTTACATGGGTTGTGGTGAAAATTGAAGTGATGAGTTCAGTTGTGGTGAGTCATGGTGTGGAAAATTAAGGTGTGATAGAATTTAGTGTCGGTGAGTCTCTGTGTCTCTATCTATATCCTGTTCTTTATAATTACCTTTGTCTTAATCTTTCCTTCTCTTTCTTTATCTTTACATTTATTGGTATTCTCATCCTCATCTTTTTCTCCATATTTAACTTTATTTTTACCTTTATGCTTACTATTTTTTACATCTATATATTCCTTTTCACCTTTGCTCTTAAATAAGTAATAATAACTTTGTCTACATCTTATTAAATGGCTTATCAGCACGTTTCTGTTAAACTGTTAACATCACGAATAATCTTTAGTGATTTATATCTATGTGATGCAATACTTCCAGGAGAGATTATTTCCATTCCTACGCTTAAATGAAGTATACCATTTTTAACCGACTTCCAAAAAAGGAGGAGGTTATCAGTTCGTCGGAATCTTTTTTTTTTTTTGTTTTAGGTATGTTACCGCATAACTTTGGACCACGTCAACCGATTTCGATAATTCTTTTTTGCATCGGAAAGGTAGTGTCTCAGAGATGGTCCCATACTAATCTGGTTAAGATCCGATCAGCGGATCATGAGATATATATATATATATTTTTTATATGGGAGTTGAAGTCGGTTTTTTTTTTGCTAAAAATTACTTGTTTTTTATCAAGGTATCGCATCATGTTAGTGTGCTAGAGCATCCCTAGAATGGGTTTCAAAACAATAACTTGAATTTGCGGCCAAGAGAAGCCCACCCAACTCAAGAACCAGTGCACAAAAAAATAGTGCACATTTTTTGAACAATTAAAAACTAATAATAATAAAAAATAAAAATAATAAAAAAATCTCGATTTTTGTAGCTATATATGTATTAATAAGTTCTATAATTCCGCTGGAAAAAAGGACCGATTTTTTTCATGGATCGCGATGCACCGTAATGTACAGACTTCAAATCGGACTTGCAAAAAACACTGAAATTTTATTAAAAACATGCTTTTTTTTAAGAGGTAATACCTGTGTATATATTTATGTGCTATATGAATGCCTTAGTTACCATTTTGTAATTAAACACCGAACTTGTGCCCAAAGCCTGCTAAGTGCTTGTGATTCCTGCTATTCGTTAGAGCTGAGGCTGTGGTTTCATAGTCCTTTCTTTGAAGAGTATGTATGTATATTTGCAATTCATATACGCTTAAAATTTAATCTTGCGGCTATGGCTTTTTACCGCTATGGCAGACGTCTAACTGTTTTTGGCGGTTGGAATCAACAAAAACAAAAATTCAAAAAGATCAGTTATTAACTGTATGTACTTATAAAAATATACCTACTTATGATATAAACTTGATGCACATACATACATACATACATACGCACATACTTATGGCGCCATATCGGTTTCACCACTTGTAGTGAAAACCACTAAGCTGATCCTGCAAGGCAAAAAACTTATACATTTTTTTTATTTAGCTAAGCAAAATGGTGTTAATTCATTTTGCCTTATTTAGGTAAATTGAATTTTTTTGCCCCGAAATAAGAGAAAAAGGAATAAAATATGTCGGCGTGTAATCAATGTCACTCCTAGGGCGTTGTGATGGCTGATTGGAGGCGAATCAAAAACTTCTGATATTCCAAACGTGAACACTTTTTTTATGATATGTATGTTGATCCTTCTTTAAGAGGAAATGTTTATATCACAATAAATTGAAAATTTACCTACCTGCGATCAGAAAGTTATTGTGTGTGTGCAAAATTGAATTGAATTTGATATGTATGTATCTTCTTTTTAAGAGGTTGAAAACTAATCTCAGTAATGAAAAGAATTTGGCAGTTATATATATGTAAAAAAAATTCTTTACTCGAGTATTGCCCTTTACTATTTCTACAATTATAAAAAATAATTCTTAGCATTTTTTGAAATTATCGCTAAACGTTTGGTTTTTAAATTATACCTATTTCATAAGCTTTCGCATGAAAACCTGAATCAAACTCCTCACCTGTGTAGTTTCGCAATGCAAAATAAAATCTCACATAATTTCATCATTTAATTCCAGTATGGGATTAGCTACGAAAAAAAGTACCGTAGCGCCTAAAACCCGCAATAAATTTATATCGCACAAACTATGCATGCATACCAAGTGCATAGATAGATTCATACATACATATGTATGTACATACGTAAGCAGCTGAATGGGCGCGGGTCAGTAATGGGGTGGTGATGTTAAAAACTTGTTACTTAACTAGTAAGTAGTTGCCGGCGTCTTTATATTGAAAAACGTTTTGCCGTTTTTCAATGAAATCGTAGTTGGGTATATCCCCAACAACAAAATCCTAAGAGTAATTATTAGATGCTTGCAAAAAAATCTTCCAAAAATCACAGCATTTGAAAAGTGGTTTTAAGTTACATATACTTACATGCATACATATGTATGTATGTATATACTTAGTAAGATTGAACATGCTTTTAACCCGCAGTGACACTTGCTTAGCACCTCAACCAGTTCTCCTTATATTTTTATGGATATACGCAATTGGTATTTTTATATTGAAAATTTCCTATGGAATGTCTGTTGTCAGCATAAGAAGCTGTATGAATTGTTTTTCATGAAAAGTGTACTTGAAGTATTAAATTATTATGTCTAATTACACTGTAGGGACGCTAAAATGGCACAAAAAAACGCCGAAACTCATAAACTTTATTTTAGGTCGTAAATTACGGCCCTGGTTTCGTTGATCAGGTAATTTTCGCAAGTTATTTTCATTTTAAGTTTGCATTGTGAATAAAAAATGCAAAATTTAACAGGGAAAAAATTTATACATAAAAGATTTTTTATAAATTTTTTTTTTTTGATTTATGTTAGCCTGTTACTTTACAAAAGCATCAAGATATCAAAGAAGAACATTGATTCATAAATAAAGTTGTAATTGGTCAAGTCAAAATGCGTAATAATTTCTGAATTTTTTTATTTCATTAATATCTAGTACATACAGTGGCGGTCAAAAGTGGATGAATGGCGTTTCGTTTTTAATATTTACGAATTGTTTCTAGTTATAATTGTTTTTTGATATTTTTTATAAAAATGTGGTTTATGTTTTAACAAAAACCATTTAAATCACACTTTCAAACTTTATAGTGAGTTTAGAAAAATTCCACAAAATCTTATGTAAATTTTTAAAGTGATTTTTTTTTTTCTTTTGAGTATGCATTTACATAATACGATTATGAAATTTTAGTAAAATTAGTGCAAGTTTGAGTAGCTAAAAAATCGCATTGATTTTTAATATTTTTTTTGCTGGCGGCTTTTGCGGTTTTTTTCATATAAACAGCGAAATTTAGGAGAACTTTTTGATTTGCTTTTTTATCTTGCGTATATTCTTCCACAAAAAAGTCATATTTATATGGAAAAAAGGACGAAACGCCCTCAACAAAACAAAATTATTAAAAATCAATGCGATTTTTTAGCCACTCAAAACTTGCACTAATTTTACTAGAATTTTATAGTCCTCTTAACTGCATACCCAAAAAATTAAAAAAAAATTAAATTGGTTAAATATAAAAAAGTTATAGCTCGGAAAACATTGTAAATATGAAAAACGAAACACCATTCATCCACTTTTGACCGCCACTGTACATACATGGCGTATGAGTAACATTCTTTCCTAGACATATTTCATAAAAAAGAAATTATTACACAATTTCATTAGACCATTTACAACTTTATTTCTCTATAAATTTTCTTCGTTGATAGCATGTTGTTTTCAAAAAGAACCAGGCTTCAACACAAATCAAAAGATTTAGAAAAAAAATCTTTTGTTTTTTAATTTTTTCCCTGCTAAAGTTTTTTTCATTCACAATGCAAACTTAAAATGAAAATATCTTACGATCTACGATCAGATCTAGAAAAACGGTATACAGGGCCGTAATCTACGACCCAAAATCAAGTTAACTTCAAATTTTCCTTAAAGTCTAGTGTCTCGACCAAGGCTTCGGAGCGTAGCGGAGCAAAGGAGCAAGGAGCTAAGGAGCAAAGGATTTTAGCAGGAGCAAAGGGCTAAAAATAATCATTTACTCCTTAGCTCCTTAAAGAAAAATATTAAATATTTTCTTTTTTGTTATTTTCTGGCCTAGTAACGATTTATTTTGAAATATTTTTATTGTTGTTTTTCCACAAAAGTTTTCCAATAATAACGTTCTCAAGCTCAATGAAAATTAAAAAAAAATCAGTTAAAAAATGTATTTAAATTATAATTTTTTGCCACTGAAATCAACCGTGTTAAATAAATTTCCATTCTACTTAATTAACTTTTTTTTTTTAATTTTCTTTTGGATGCATAAGTTTTTCTAGAGCATCTAGCTCATGGAAAATAAAGCGCTCATTGCCTCGCGAGGCGACTGGCTGCCTGGCACTCTATTAAACTGGGCAGATGTCCCGTAGTCTTAACGCCGAGGTACTGGCAACTCCGATGTAACCTCAAAAAGGGTTCAACCTCAAAAGGGTAACCTCATAAGGGTAGACAGCCGAGGGAATGAAGTGGCGACACAGCCAGAACCCGTTATTTTTAGGAACTTTTGTACCAAGGTGCAGTGAGCGCTTATTAGAGAAGCTTATATGGTCTTGGGTTGCAGAGTTAGAAACTTATTCTAGGGATACAAAATATCTTCTAGTTCTCAGCGTCCCTTGTTCTGTTGCATCCAATTCATTAACTACTCATAACTAAGTAATAATAGTCAGCTAAGCTTTCAAACTAGCCGTTGTTTTTGTTTTTGTCGGAACTAGCGTGCAGGAAACAGCACTCAGATTACCAGCCGTCTATTGTAGTATTTTCGTAAATAAATTCGAGCAGATTGTTGGGTGTTAAAGAGTTCTGGTGTTCGTCTATTTATCAACACCTCGCTGCCAAACGTCTCATACCTAATTCTTGCAAAGCTGGGGCGGAAGCACAAAGACTCTTCCGCCATCTCATCCTCATCAAGACAGGAAAGGAAAATGGAGTTGTCATGTGTACCTATTAAAGTTCCACAAGTTGTCTGCTAATGAAAGCAAATACCTAGCAAGACCCTCTAAGATTGCGGGCAACATGAGTTTAGCCCACCTGTAGTGCTTCGTAGCCTATCAAAGAATTCACCCAGTTACCAACTGTGGCTTCGATGACCGAAGGTGGGTAGGCTATAACTACTTGCGGACCGTGGAATAACTGGACCGAGCCCTCTCTTGCCATATAATCAGGTATCTCATTACCAGGTACTCACGAGTGACCTGGTACCCAGTGTGAGAACAGCTCGTTATTTTATGGAACTATTTAGAGAGCTGGCCAACGCATAATTTCTTAAGGTGCAATTTTAGTTGGCCGCCGAGATCCAACGGCTTGGTATAGTTCGATATTTTTATGAGGCTACTCGATCTTCAATTTCAAAGCTGACGAATTAACCTTTTCTTGTCAATTAGATGACCTCACACAACCTTTCGCAAAAGTACATGGCAGGTATAGCAATAGCCACTTTTAAAAATTTTGTTAGAGATCAAACCATTCTAGTAGCCAATAAATGCTGGATCAACTTTTCGCCCTGTGAATCATGTCAGAATACCTGGTCTTTCTACAACAGAAAGCGCGATGCGCGTTGCTCTTAAGTTTAAAGAAAAAATAAATATATTTCCCAATGAAGACTCTTACGGGCAACTTGCTAATGCATAAACAGAATGGGCCTGCATTGACCTACATATATGAGGGGAGTATCTAATCTACTGAACAATCATGTATCACATAAGTAATGAAAAAACTAACAAACTGAAAAATAAATTACCAAATTTGATAAAGAAAGAAGAAAATAATCAATTTTGGTAAACAAAATTACCAAAACGACAACAATGTTTCTGAATAAAAGCCAGCAATTAAATATATTTTACTTTTTAATTCGATTTATTGAATTTTAAGTTTAAATGTATCTACAATTTTTACAATTACTTTTGGCATTTAGGGTTATCATATTTTAGTGTTTTCAAATTCTTGGACATACATAGATATGTACATAAGTGTGCTTCTTCTAATTTATCATAATTATTTATTAGGTATAATATTTGTTTTTAAAATTTTAAATATACATTTTAATTCTTTTTTAAATTAAATTAAGTTGGCAGAAGTTCTTTTATATTTTTTTTAACATTTTCTTTCAGTTTTACTGAATTTCTTTTGTTTTTAACAAGAAAACACAATGAATAATTTGATTTTAATTTGCTATTAGATATATTTGCAATAAATAAAGTATTGTCACATACTAAGAATATACAAAAAAAAATGTTACAAAAATTATTACCGTTATGATCTTGTATTTACTTATTTTAAATGCATATGTTTCAAATAAATATCTTTTTAAATTATCATGATGATGAGTAAAGGTTTTTGGCTTTTTTCAGAATATCCCCGGGCTTACGGGTTTTTTAAGTGAGTCTTTTTATAAATTTTTTTACATTTAAGGATTTATTTTTTTCCGTTCTATTTTGTCTTAAGTACACATAGCCATATATTTTTTTATTACTATTTTGTCCTAATACATAAATTTATACAGTTTGAAAATTTTTTAATATTTTTTTTTTATATTTAGTTGCATCCAAATTTAGTATTTGCAAGTATTTGTTGTTGCCATTTAAACAGCATACATACAAATCGCTATATATGGTTGTACATAAAAATATTTTGTACAAATCGAATTAATAAATAATAAGGTTTTATTTAATAAATATTTTTTTTTATTTGCTGGCATGCGCGTATTATCCGATAACATTATGTAATATTAAAATTAAACTTTTGGGAAAAATAAAATTTAAATATCTTTTACATACACATGTATGTATGTATGTAGTCCAGATTCTATGATTCCTAAAAATATACATATCCAGATAAATGCAGTTGTAAGTACATATAAATACGCCTGCAGGTGTCAGTTCGGTGTCAACGGTCGATGCTACGCCGTCATTTGTAAGTACATTTATAATCGTTTGATGCAATGTCACGTCAAGCCATGTTGTGATGTTTCCAATTATAGCAACTAATTTGATGTCATGTCGAAAGATATTATGTCTGGCCTTTGTTTTTAAAATTATAGTCTTATGCAGCGTGTATTATTCATACGTCATAATGGCGCATGTGATAAAACATCATGGTAATACTGTGTGTTATGCCATCATATCTTGTGATGTGATGTGATTTAATTTTATAATATGAAAATAATATTTTATTATGACTTCTTTATATATGCATACATATGTATGTAAGTTCACGCATTGTGTTACATCACATGATATCTAAAGGGCAATGTGTGGTAAGAAGTGATGGCACATCAATGCCAATACACGATGAGACATCATTCGTTAGAATGCCAACACGAGGTGGTAAAATTTTTCGGCACATCAATTCCAGTATGCGATGAAGCATCATATGATATTATCGCTTGATAATCATCGTATGATGTTGAGGGCCAACTTGTGATGAGACACCAATTCTATTTCATCATGAGACGTCATACGCTATAGTGTCAAATCATATGAAGAGCGATACATAGAATGCGATTTAACTTCAACCTCCTGTCATCACATGATATGATCATGACATCACACATACATTGCTAGCATAAAACGTTGTGCATACTATTACGTTTTTACTGTTGAAGTTCATCAAGTGATGTCTGATTTCTGATATAATGTAGTTTCTGTTTTAGCAAGTTACAAATGCTATAATTTTATAACATAATCATAATATGCCAATAGCACGAAACATGTGATGTTACATTGGTTCAAGCATACATATGTATGTACGTATGTATGTATACTATAGTGTCGTATTGAAATGTGATTTTATGTCATGCTATTTGAAGTTCCACTTTGTTTTGAGTAGTCAGTCATTTCTGTATATAATGTGTGTTATTGATATCGTTAGTTGTAATGATTTGATGGCAATATATTTTATTTTTTACTTTTTACAGCAAATATCATTTTTTTGTTATAAATAACTACGCAGTTTATTTTATGTTTATAATAAATGTATGTATATATATATATATATGTAATATAAAATTAATAAATAAATAAATAAATAGATAAATAAAATGTTATATATAAATAAAATTCGAATAGCCAGTTTCACGAAAGCCAATTAAATGAAAAATTAAGTATTATTTTCGAATTGAATATGAGAAATGGCAGAAGAGAAAAAATAATTTTTCACTGAAATTGCTTTCGTGAAGTTGGCTGTAATTATCATTGGTAATCTTAAGTAACATAATGCATATGTACATGTGAATGCTATTCGCTTGCGTTACATTGTTCAGATTTTTGTGTTTTTTTTTTGCAATAATCGTTTTGGAGTACTTGTAAACAAATTTGCATTTATAGAGATTGTGTGAAATTTGAGATGAGCAGACTTTAAAGATATGAATACATATCGAGCGCTTATATTCGATATGATCTAACTGCGGTTTTTCACAAAAATAATTTAGACTTAACTGTCATCGCCTCTCAGAAGAATTAACTACTGTATTTACAGAATTAAAATTGCGACCACTGATGAAAGTTAAGCCTCAAAAGAGTTCTAACATCAAAAAGGAATTTTTGTATATAAAGAGCAGGTATGTAGGTCATATTGAATATAAGCGCTCGATATACATAGATACATTTTTTTATTTATTCGAATACACAAAAACGGAAATCATAAAAGAAAGCAAAAAATACTACTCTTAAATTCCGCTTTTATTTATGCAGTCTACGCATTGTTTATATAATTTTGTCTGCGCCTTCTCATGCCTAGGGCTGCCAACCACTTAACACGTTCGCTTCTATTGAGATTTTATTTACATATACATATATGTATACTGTCGGAACAAAGTATTGACACAGCAAATTTTTCACAATGTAGGGAACAATTTTTATTTCGCCAATTTTGTAAAAAAAATTTGTTCATTCTACAACAAAAAACATAAAAATATAATTCCTAAACTTTGTGCAAAACTCGCGAAAATTCAGCAAATGTTCTTGCAAATTTTCAACCTTTTAATCAGATTTTCTAGATTTTTTTGAGTACTCAGTTTTACAACCAATTAAACTCTATGTAGTAAAAAAATGCAAGTTCGGAGTTAGTCAAAAATTGCATTGATTTTTGACAATTTTTTTTTTGTTGAAGCTGTTTTGCATTTTTTCCATATAAAGTATTTTCGAAAAAATTTTAATGTATGGAAGAGACTGTGTGAAAAAAACTTGTACTTTATTATAATAAAATTGATTGGACTAGAAATCTGCATACCCAAAAAAAATTCTAAAAAATCTGATTAAAAAGCGGAAAATTTGCTGAATTTTCGCAAGTTTTGCACAAAGTTTAGGAATTATATTTTTATGTTTGTTTTTTTTTTGTAGAATGAAACATATTTTTATACAAAATTGGCGGAAAAATATTAGAATAAAAATTGTTGCATATGTTGTGAAAAATTTGCTGTGCCAATACTTTGTTACGGCAGTGTATGTATTTAATAATATGATTGTTTACTAAGACACAACATATGTATTCTTTTTTTTTGTTTGTTCTCTATTTAATTTTCATTTTATATTTTATTTTATTTTTTCTTTAAAATTTTCAATGCAATTAAGTCGAAACATATTTTTTAGCGAAACAACACCATCAAGTCTGTCACCAGCTGCGCTTAAAACACATTTTTCAAATAAAATTATTAATAAAGGTAATACATAGTAAGTAAGTAGTAAAGTATTGTCATGATTAAAAAGCAAAAGCTTGGCAAACTCAGAATAAAAATAAAGTATGCGTGTACATATATAGTCTCTAGCTGAAAAAATAAAAAATAAAATAAAAAATAGCACATCCAAATTCACTCACAACCCGTTATTAAGCAACGCCATCCGCATCTCTTGCTCCTTGCATGGCATCCACATTGGCCCGGTTTGCGCTGAAACGGTGTGACGACGGCCTCTTAGGCTTATGTATGTAGGTATGTATTTATACCATAGTATCCTTATTTACATATTTCCTTCGTGTAAATATCTTGGCGCACTGCACATTTCCATCAATTTCTCATAGAGTTTATCGAGATATTGAAAGAAGCTGATACTTTCGGCAACTACCAACCAATCTAACACTTGCACCGTTTCATTGTAAGAGATGCTATTTTCATCAAAGTCTTCCAATGCAACATTGAGCGTTGCAATCACAGAATTTGTAGCCTTTATATTAGCACTGAGGTGACTACCCGTGTGATTGAGGTATTGTGTTACATTTTTGTAAGCGTCGTCTTGCCATTTCTTATCGAGCGCATTATAGGTGCGGTTATGAATAACTTGCAACATTCGGATAGTTTTATAAATTTTATTCAGTTCAGTTTGAATCTAAAATAATAATAATAAGAAGCAGATAAAGAGAGGGAAAATATGGAATAATTAGTTTATGATTTATTTGTAAGTGCATTTATTTAGGCTTCAGATTTAAGGAACGTATTGGAGACGTCCAATTAAATATGTATTTGCGATGCTAACCAGTTTTTCATTCAAAGTTGTGATTCCATTTTCCAAATGACTTATGTCATGATGGACCTTTTCTTTGGTGAATTCACGATCCATTAACTTTGTATAGGGATGTGATAAATTCAATTTGTATTTACTCCATTCTTCTAATGCTATTTCTGGTGTGAGATTGAAGCGTGGTTCGGTCTGAAAAGAGATGAGAAATTGATTATTTAAATGATTGCAGAACGTAAGCAACTATTTATTAATTAAAATTCTTAAACTCCATATTAGGAATAGGCTAAATTCCGCTTGAAAGGTTTGCAAAAGGCTTTTAAGAAACCGAAGGCCGTTGGAAATGTGTATATAGGAGGGCATTTGAAATATTCAAAAAGGAAGCACGATTTTATTGTAAAATTAGAATGCCAAAAAGTGTTTTGATGTCTTTAAAAACTCTGGAAATAAAAAACCTTTAAAGCTTTTGCAAAAAGTTTGATTGTTATGCAAAAAAATTTTATTTGAAGTAGGAACTAAAACATTAAAAATAGTTGGATATCTTGGAAAGCTAAAAATCAAAAAAGCTTTGAAGCTTAAAAGCTTAACAAATTTTGCCTTGAATCAAACTCATATACCGCTTTATTGCAAGCAGTCGCAACTTAAATGAGGACCGTGAGCAGAGCATTAGAAAAAGCTCAATATTTTGAAAACTTTTAAACCAAAAAGCTTAAAAGCCTGCAGTTTTTCTTTTTTTTTGTTGTATTGAAATCCACATAGCATTTAATTTAAAACAGTTGTAAACAGAAGTAAAATGCATGGTATATTAAACCAATGGTGATCTAAAAGGGCTTATCATATGTGCTTTTCCAGCGCTCCAAAAAGAAAAACCTTACATAATAATTCAAAAGCTTGAACCTTGAAAAACTTTAAAACCAAAAATGCTTTAAAACTTAAGAAAATTTTGATTGCAATGAAATGCATATAACGTTTAATTGAAGATAGTCACAACTAAAATTTAGCAGATCGGCTCTTTATAGATCATAAATATTAAAAAAAACGTTTACTTTACAAAGCTGTCAAGACTGTTATAAATAGCCGCGTTCTATAAAAAGGCTTCTCTGGCAGTCACTGCACCTGTTTATATCTGTGACGGCCAGTACCAGAGAGAGTACGATGACCAGAGAGAGCTTTTACAATGTGAGAAAGCTTCTTCTGCTGGTCTACAGTCGCGTCCAAAATGGGCGCGTGCCGAGAAAAAACTCTCTAATCATCATTAATAGATGACCATAGAACACTGACGAGCACAGAATTTTTCGCATACAAAGCTTTTCAAGGGTTTCTTTGAATCGCTCTACACGTATATAAAATGTTTAGAAAGCTAAGGCGAAATGTTAGAGTTTATTTATTGGGGTTTTGAATTTTGCCAAAACGTATGTATGTATGTAGTTCTAATTTCTCATATCAATCAGTTTATACAAATTTACTTACGAATTTCTTATACACAAAATTATTAAGTGCATTAAAAGATGTGCGCGCTTGTTTTCTCAACATGGAGATATGTTCCACCACCTTCGCGCAGTTCATATCCAGAGAACGAGTATTTAAATGATGGCGATGATGTACTGGTGCAGTTTGTACAGGCGCAATTTCGCTCTCGTAGCGCAACAGATTCTTATGATGAAGCATACGATTTTCGAGCGTATGAAGAAGCTTTCGGCCGCGTATAGACCGACCTGAAGCACCGGAGACAAGCGCGAGTATGGCAAAGCAAATGATGGGCAGGAATGCAACGGATGCTGTAAAGAGAAGACGAATTTAAAATTTAGTAAAAAAAGAATTTTAAAATTTAATTTAATATCTATTTAAATTTGATATGTGAGCCGTTTTTTTTAAGTGGCATAAGTCACTTCACATTTTTGTGCTTAAGTGACCGGCTACTTGTATCTGAACGCGTCGGTTATTCGTTTAACTTCATCAAGCAAAGGTAGAAAGGTAGGTTTTGTCATTTAAAGCTGCTAAAAAACGATGATGACCTTGCTAAAAAGCGTTAGGCTTTATTCGATTATAGTCCGGTTAACAAATTAGAAAGTTATAGGGGATGCATAAAAAAAAATACACAAAAAATTTTTTTCTCGACGTACATATGTAAATATTTATATAAAACTGACGAGCCAAACTTTTTTTCGTGATACGCCTTAATGTAAGTACACATCTATACATTTTTAAGTGCATTTAAATAATCCAAGCTGCTCAGCACTTTGCCTTTTCAACTTCACGACCCACCTGCACTATTAGCCAAGCACACAACGCACCTATACATTCACATAAGTAGTTACACAAATACAAAAGCAAAATGATGCATACACATGCTCACGAAAGGTAAAAGCCGTGTACACATACATACACACACTTATAGTTGGGGGACCTCTTTGGCCAACTGCACTAAGCGCCAATGAGAGCTGCGTAATTATCGCACACTGTAACAGCTTAAAAGCTAATGCAATAGACACATACATATGTATGTATGTATGTACACGTGTATGTAGTAATGTTAGCTGTGACAGTTAATGGATAAATAAAAAATAAAAATAAAAATAAACATTAGCTGATCTTCGCTAGCTACTCATAGACGCAGTGCAGCAAATGCACACTTTTTCGTGCGCATGTTTTTTTGTTGTACTTTGCGTACTTGTGCGCAATTAGTGCGGCGCATGCGCGCACATAATAATTTGTAGAATGTTTTAAAGATCTCAAGTTGTCACAAAGTAGTTAGGCTAGCACGGTGGCATGCGGCATGATCGATTGATCGATCGATCGAATGCCATCGCTTTGGATATGTACATATCTATGCATGTGTAGATGTACGGTATATTTCTGTACGCATGCCCCGCACTTAATAGATGATCGAATCTAGACATACATACATATGTACAAACTTAGACTTAATCTCTTTAGGCGGGCAATTCAAGATCAAGGCAAATACCGCCACCAATAGACATTTGTTGCTGGTTGGTGGTAACAAAATGGCAATGCCAGCACTGCTGCAGGAATTGTCGTGTAAAATGCATACCACGCATGCGTCGACTGCAATTTTCATTTGTCCGCCCGCTTGTGTGTGTTGGCCAGCCATAGCTGAGCATTAGAAATTTGCTAATTATCCTTAATTATTAAACAGTTCGATATCAAAGTAGAGTGATCTTGGTGAGAGATAGTAGTTAGTTACATACATACAAACATATGTTTGCTCGTTTTGTTTGTGGGTTGCACGCTTGCAATGTGTGGTGTATGTATGATCATCGTGTGAGGTCTAAGCAGCACTTTCTAAACAAAGCGGCCGCAACTGCGACGGGCCAATTAATCGATAATATGAGCATGAGCGAGCAAGTATGTAGTGATCGCGACTACGGAATGCGCTTTACAAGCGGACTTTTTTTATTAGTTGAATAGTAGTGTGTGTGTGTGTAAAAGCTTGAATGAATAAAATTGATTTAAACATTTTTTTTTCAATAAAACTATCCAAAGTAACTAAACTAAAAGATCTTAAAATTTTTTTAATTTCCACGAAATTTTTATTTTTTTTTATTATTTTTTTAATATTTCCTTAACCTTTAGTTTCTTTCAAATTTCTGGATCTGAATGTTTTTATAACATTTTCAAGGTACGAAAAATTCAATTTTGGCCAAAAATAATTTTTAAGTAATTTTAAGTACAAAAACAAAATTTTAATAATTTTTTTACAAAAAATTACTTTATCCATACATCGATTACTTAAGGTTCGCGTAAACGAGAAGAGTAATTCTCATAAAAATAAGTAAGAATACATTCTTATACTGGTAAAATACGAAATTTCATTACTCATTAGACGGTGAGAATTAATTCCTATTCTCATGAGAAGTATTCCCATTGTTTACAAGAATCTTTAAGCACAACATTTATGAAAGTAAACAAATAAAATCAAGAAAACTTCATCAACCTCTAATACCATGTCCACACCGGAGCTAATCACGTGAGTTGGTTATCACGATAACCCACTTCATTTAGCGTAGTTTCGCCATATAAAAATGACAGCATTTAACCATTTCACTGAGATGGTTAAAAGCTAACCAACTCGAAACCACGTCGAAAGTCTGATACAACCCTGTGTTTTGCCGCCATCTGTTGGTCATTAGCGTTAAAATGTAAAAAATTTGTTCCCTACTAGTGTTTGGACTTCACTAAATCAGATCAGATTTACTCCGATTTTTGAAAAAATTGAAATCTACTCCTCTACTCCGCTTGACTTCAAATCTATTCCATCTTTTTTTTTCATTCATGTTATACCCCTCTTAAGGCCGTTTTTTAAGTGTTCACCACCGGTTTCAGTAAAAAAAATGAAAGTTAGCCAAATCTCACTGTTAATAAGTAATTCTTTCATACCAATGCGTCAATAAAGTAACCCCGTTTGATGTATGGTTGTAGAATTTGGCGGATGCAGAACGTTACTTAAATTGTTAAGAAATATATCGTCGATGTTTTTGCAAAACCGCCCATCGACCGGTTGCAAAACCGCCTAAATCGCCGTTGTGGCAAAATGAATAAAAATCGGTAAATCGTTATTAAAACAACAGATTTGTAAAATAATAGCTAGAGAAAATACCGCCTATCATTGCAATGCCTTCAAACAATAAATGGTTTATTAGCTCTCCTGTAAAATTTTAGTGCCGTAAGATAGGCGGTTTTGCAACTGGGCGATGGGCGGTTTTGCAAAAACATCGACTATATGTAGAATGAAATTTATATAAAGTAGAAAAGGTTTAGATCCTGTTGCTCTTTAAAAAATTAAGTGTTAGAAATGTTCTACTTTATAGAAAAAAAATTACCTAAATATGCAATCCTTGCATTGCCTCGCGTTCTTATTTTGCATGAATAGAAAACATTTAAGTCAAACAATTAATGTAGGAAACGAAAATAAAATATTCAATCTAATACGGAAAATTTGCTTTTGCCCCGATTTTTGCAGCGATTTAGTCCTGAATCGAGTTTTTGAGCTCCGAACACTGTTCTCTGCATTTGTACTGTTTTATAAACCTCAAACCGCAGTGTGGACAGCAATAGTTAGTGATGTGGTTAAGTTCGATTTGAGATGGTTAACTTTTTGGTGGGGACTTGGTATAAGGCTACCAAATCGCTGCAGTGTTTTCCCACATACATTTGACACTTTGATGTTACGCTCGAAAATTGTCTGGAAGTATTCAGACATTCCTCTCGGCGGCATCAAACTGCTTTGCTAATAAGCTCATTTGGCTCCCAGGCCATAGAGATATTGCTTCTGGGCCACATTTGCTCTGTTGCTATGTAAAAAGGTGGGCGCCCAAAACCTTGGAATTTAAAGGGGCCGACAATTTCTCTTCACGGGCAAATCAAAGTTTAAATACCTTGAGGCACACTGTTTTGAAGTTCGACCTATCTTCCTTATTACTCATTCCTATTTTACTCCTTTGCGAATCCTTAACAGTCAAAAGAGATAAGGCCTAGCAACTCTCATTTTAAAAGCCCCTCATTCTAAACATTAATGTGGAGGTCTATCGTGTGACACTGCTTTAAGACTTCTTGCTATGTTTTGTTACATATGTTTGAATCAAATATTATAATATTTTGCTAAGTGTTTGGCCGAGCTTCTCCTCCGTGCGTCTTGATGTTGTTACAGACATGGAGTATCTAACCAACAGTATTACGCCGCCTCCGAACGGCAAATGGATTTCATACGAAGCTTTTTCATACAAGAATTACAGCCGGAGCTTTGCCGTTGCGAGGAGCGAGCGCTATTAGACAAAATTCTGCTCTTATTTAGATGTTGCTTGGACTAGGTGTTCGATACACAGGTCGTGCGAAATGGTAGCACGCACCTGTAGCCACTCATGTAAATATAAATATTTGAACGTAATCATATCTGTGTGTGTAAACGCGTTCACCTACAGCATGCGCTCATCAACATTTAGTTGCATTCAGCATTCTAATGAATTTTCATTCATTAATTAGTTTCATTGAACACTCACTCGCGTTGACTTGTTCTTGTTGTTGTTGTTGTTGTTGTTGTTGTGGTGCTGTATCAATCGCTAACAATTTGCAATAGCTACGGTAATGCGAGTGGGCGGTTGCGCATTGACCTGTAAAGTAAAAATCATTCAAGAATATCCTGCTGGCTCCCCAATAAGCTCAATAACACATACCTATTTTTTCATTTGTCTAACATCTGTTTTGCTTTATAATTATGTATATAATTGACTGCAATTATACTATTGTCATTTTGTTATTAATTAAGAGAATATATATGTACAATATCTACTTTTATTATCCACCTTTTCGATTTTTCTTTGGCTTGCATAGGGCAGCAATTGAAAAGCGTGTAAGGCGGGTTACTCTTAGATACCAAAAAAATATGAAGCTAATAAATATTATATGTACGTACATACATACATACATACATACATACATACGGACTATGAACACTTTTAGATGCCTGATATAAAAATATATTTATAATTAATTATATGTGAGGAAAGGAAGAGTAGATATTGAGCACTAAGTGATTGTGTGCTTGTGGATTGATCTGAGGCGTTATGGTGTTATTTGCTAAGATATAACCCAAATGTGACAGATTGTAGGCGTTGGCATGCGCCAGCCTTGCGTGAAGACAGAATTTAAAGAAATTGTGCTAATATTGTAGGGAGAAAAACCTGAAGGAAGGAAGGCTAATCGAAAGGCTGATAGGGGACCTTAAATTTATGAAAAAAAAAATCGTGTGCATTTTATTGAAATGGACTAAGGTTTGCTTTCTCTGGAAGAGTAGTCAGGTTAGAAGATAAAACACATTACGTGAAAAATTTTCAGGTGCATTTTTTTTTGGTGCGAAACTCAGGATAAGACATATTATGTTTCATAGCATTGTTTTTAAATTTGTTTCGTTACTTATTTAGTTTAAAAGTGGCATCATACTTTTTTTCTTATAATTTTTAAGTTGAAAAAACACATTTTAGTTTTAAAGTTTTACTTAGGGGTTGTTTAAAAATTTGGTATATAACACATGCTTTTTTAATTTCTTGTACACAAATTTTCTAAATTTAGTTTTTAATAAAATAATTTTATTTTTAACAAGAAATTTTAGAAAAATTTGTTTAATACAAATATATGTAATTTTAAAATAGAATGAAAAAATATTTTTTTTCTATACAAAAATTTAATTATTTTATGCTCAAACAAAATTTTTTGCTTATTTTATTCCAGATTTGTTTTTGCAAATATTTTGAAATAATATTTAAATATTTTTTTTTATAAAAATAGACTCAAATAAAAATTTAACAAACGTAAGAAAATTTATTTCGCTTTTATAATTATCTGCATTCTGCACTTAAGTGCAGAAATCTCACAAATTTACTTAACTTTAATTATTTTGGTAATTAATAATGAATAACATTCAGAAAATTTATATTAGCAAAAAAATAAATATGTACATACATACATATGCGTGTATGTAAATACATAATTTATCTAAAATTCTTTTTCGGCGTAAATATTTTTAAGGAGCATACATACAAAGTAAATTTATGTATTAAATTTTTTTAGCAAATTTTTTTGTTTGCCTCAGATTTAAAAATATCGTCTTTATAACCCTTAAAACGTAAATTAACGTATATACCAAAATAAGCATAAATTCGAATGAATACTATGGAACGAGTATTATGGAACGATTTTCTGTCATCCCTTGTCAAATTTGGTTTGTAAGTGACAAACCGGTCGCTTCTCGATGGGCAATACTTTAGAAAAATGAAAAGGCTTCAAATTGAACCAACTGCCTCTAAGGGCTTTATAAGGTCGTCCAACAGACTTACTAAAGACCGCAGACCCAGCATAAACCCACATAAATTGACCGCAAAAGTCACACATATGTATGTATTTTATTTGCAATTCTTGTGATATATTTTGAATTATAAATTGCAGGAGTACTGTGCAATTTCGGAATTTCACTGTGGTTCTTATTGGAAAATGGTATGTGTGAACAGTTGATGCATTTTTGGTGGTTTTTCTCTAGGAAATTTAGTGACTTTGTGAATTCGGGGATATTTGTTTGTCCACTGACAGCGGTAAAGAAATTAGCTTGTTAAAAAATGTCTTTAGGAAGGCAATGATAAATTTCTGAGAAATAATTCTTTCTCTTATACTTTTTTGTTTGTTTTTTTTTCTGTCCAAACCTTTTAAGGAATGTTTTTTTTGTAAGAAAAGTATGAAGCTCAAAATTTATCAATTTAATTAATTTTTTTACGAAAATTAAATTTAAAAGCTTTTATAATCGAAAAATTCAATAATATTGTGAAATTTTTTAAATTAGCTTTTTAAACCAAATATTTTTTTTCATCTTGAAAATTATTTTCTTAATTAATATTTTCCTAATAATATAATCGTATCTTATTAAGCTTTAACTCAGAAATTTCCGTAAAGGTTTCAAAGGAAAATATTTATTAACTTATAAGATTACTTTTCGAATTTTTTTATGACAAAAACAACATTTTTTTCTATTTTACTTTTTAGTGCTCATAAAGTGTGTTTACTTTTTGGATTCAAAAATTAAATTTTATAAAAAAGTTTTTTTTTATAAATTTGTTCAACTTTTGTTGCGAAAAATATATATGATTACTCTTTTGAACTTTTATTTAATAAGGAAATATAAAAAAAAACTTTTATTGCTGTTAAAATCAGAATAGTTTTCCCCACTAAAAAATTAAAATTTTGTTTCAAAAATTTTATTAACACAAAACCGCAAAAATTAGTTAGAATATTGAGCTTTTAACTCAGGAATTAAAAAACTCAGATTTTTTTAAATCTGTTATAAATTGGTTTACACGCCAAAACTAAAAGAAAATATCTTTTCCTTTTTCATTTGAAAAAAAAGTTTTAGTGCTACTGAGTTTTTTCATCGTTTTTTATTATAAAGAGATTAAAGTAAATTTACAAATATATAGTAAAAGCATAAAAACAAATTTATATTTTAAATTTTCCACTCAACAATTTGAGCCCAGATTTCCCAAAGAAATATTTATAGTTTTAACCTTTGTCAAATTTGTTCAAACTGATAAACTTTACTTAAATATTTTAAAACTTATGTTGAAAAATTTCTAGGTTTACTTTTTTGATATTTAGTACTTAAAAGGACATAATTTCTTTTACGTGATTTTAAGCTATTAAAATTCAAAAGCATTTAATGTTGCGTTTCTTATTCTCCAAAGTTTCTAATGAAAAATAAATTTAGCATGCAGGTGGTTTTTTCGAAATTGGTTTCTCCAATTTTTACTTTTTTTTTGTATTTTGTAATTCAATTGCCAGCAACGGAATAAACAAGTTTAGCGCCGCGCTTTTTTTTTTTTGCTTAAGAAGATGAATAATCTCACCAAAGTCTAGTCATTTTAAAAACCCGAAATAATTATTAAAAGTGAATACACAAATCATTCGCGCCGCAAAACATAACCAAAGCACATGCACACTTACATATGAATGTATCTGTTTATACATACTATACATAAGGGTCCTTTATTTGTTTACATATTAGACTATTGTTTTTTTTAGAATAATTCGAATTTTGTCATATATTTAAATTTTTTTAATTTTTCCATGACTTACTCTTCAGCGCTACCCTTTTCGATGAGCGCGTTTTGCCGCTTAGCCGCGCGCTTTGCATTGCCGTTAATGTGTTGGCGGTGAGGGTGTCTGTTGCAGCTTTCATCGCTGGCAAGCGCTGGCAGGTGACATTGCAATTGTTTGTATTTCCAATGGTGAAATTGGCATTACACAAATGCGTAACATCAGCTGTAGATTGCACATTGGCGCTGCTGTGCACTAAACTGGCGTGATTATGCTGTTTTTGTTGTTGCACTTGTTTTGTATTTATTGTGCGTACTGTGCGCGATTCAGTACAATCCAATGAACTATTAATGTTATGGTTGTTGCTATTGTACACTTGTGGCCGATACATTTTGGTAAAGAGTTTTAAACTGTTTGATATTCGATTTTCGAAAATTTCTTTACGTTTATCACAGAGCTGGCCAAGAAAATAAATGTGCGCTTTTTAAGTTGCAGTGGACTTGCACGCGTTGTTTTTTTTCACAATTTTCACAATTTCCAAGCAAACTATTATCTCTTTTGAAATTTGCAAAGTTTTGAAAAGCTGGTATTTTCTAATCTACAACTTTTTAGTCACACAAAAAAATACTGTTGTAAAATGCTTTAAGCGGAGTAAGCCGAGTTGCGAGAACAGAACTCAAGCGCGCTTATAAATAGTTAGGCGTTTTTTTTCATATATTTTACTTAATACTTCTTTTACTGGGTTTTATTTCAAAAGCTCTTAATTATATCAAAATTTCTTTTGATTTATAGCGCGCGATCTCCTTTCAATTTCACAAGTTCGCTATTGAATTCTGATTGTAAGCAAGCTCAAAATAACTTGCCTTTTATTTGAGACCGACTGGCGTATGAATAAAGTCGCAACGCAACGATAATCGTACGGCAACACACACATAGGCACTCGTGTCCATACTCGCAGAGAGAATCACACCTATGTATGCATACAGCAGCAGCAGTGGCACTGGCAGTGGCAGCAGGCTTAGGCAGCGTCTTGGCGGCGCCTGCAGCAAGTGGCGCGACGTCAACTGTAGAAGACGCGCATAGTGTAGCGAGAGCGCCCGCGTTCGCGTCAGCCACCGCCAAAAGCTTCAGTTAACGACAGCATTGAGTTTTTGATATAATCGTTAAAAATACGATCTTGACCAATAGTGAGCGCGTAAGCTAACAACTTTGTATCGTTTTGTTTTATCAATTGTGTGTGGCTGCGCATGTCTCAGCTTGGCTCACGGTAAAGGTGTTAACTTCAGAGCGCGTTTTTTGTCAAACAATTGAATGAAGGCGTTAAGCAGCATAACTAATATGTAACGATAAAAAGTATATGTCGCTAGGGATATTGAAGGGTGTGAAAGGAGGGGGGGTTAGAAGTGCATTAACGGCGTGCGAAATAAGAAAATAATAAAGGAATCCCAGTCGTGATTTTAATAGCAGCTGCGTCTACGTCAGGCCTGGGCAGCAAAACTTTTGCACTTTGTTATGGAGTTCTGCCTGCGCTGCCCATCACAAGTCTACGTTGACATTGTAGTCAACGCTAGCGCCAGCAGCGTCAGCTACCGTTCTCTTCATTGCGCGCGTTGCCATCGTAATACGCGTCGATGCGAGCGCTTAAAACAACGACACTCTTTAATACAAACTAAAATAGCACTTGTGTACTAAAGCACAATATAATCGCTTATATGCGCAGCATAGATTTATTCTACGCTCGTAGCACACGCACACAATCCCACTGGGCGGCTAGTGCGTCTGTAAGTGTGTGTGTGTGTGTGCGCGCGCTAGCCCACCCAGTCTACCAATAATCGAACGGACAGCAATACCATAAGCGTTTCATTAAAAGTGCGCACACATATACAGGCTTATTGGCGCGCGCCAAACTTGCAAACTTGCCTACATATATACTATGAACATATTAGCGCGCGCGCGCGCTCAGTTTTACTATAAACGATTACATTGTTTGTGTTCAATTGGTTATGCTCACAAGCAACAGCGCGCTCAAAGTTTGAGCGACGCTTGTAAGTCGAAAGGCACGAAGACCAGTGCACGAAGCTGACCGGCTTATGCGCGCTGCATTTGCAAGTTGCAGCGCGTGCTAAGCACACGCCGCCGCTACTGTTATCGCAAATAGCCGCGCCTCTGTGCCATTTGTGCGGGCTTGCTGGCAGGCTGCTGTTCGCAGGTGTATGCGCGTAAGTCTCGGCTGCGCGCGCGCTCGATCTTTTTGGGTTTTTGGCGGTAGGACCCAGCGCCTTTCATTTACTGCTCCACCACTTTCATTAAAATTGGTGTGAGTCAATCGCGCGGAGTTGCTGCTGTGCGATCTATCGAGGCTACTGCTGTATCAGCCGCTGTCCGCATGATCATTGCCGGATATCCAGGCGGCTGCGTTTAAGAAATCACCAGATCGCATCGGTGACAAGTGGTTTTAATATGTATGTGACGTCAAAGTAGATATAAATATGCAACTACTAGCGCCTGCAAGCGCAAGCCATAATTACAAGCAAACTTTGAATTGTTGCGATGAATCACGACGATGCGTCCGCGAGTAAGTTGCGCTCGTTGTGGCGCGCGCCGCTACTTGCTTGGACAATGTTTCTGATTCTTCTTATGAAACACACTATTTTTATATTTGCTTCATACATTTTTCGTAATTTCGGTACTTGCGGGAAAACCCATGCATACATACATATACATATATTGTAAGTGCGTAGATATGTATGTAAATATGTGTTTATTTTGGTAGATGGCTGAGTGAATGTGTCTCGAAAGGCAATCAAAATAATATTTGTGAATGTAGTGAGAAATAATAAATAGGTAAAAAAAAAATTAATTGGAGCGAATATACATACATACACGCTTTGTATGCGAAAAACGTGCGCACATTACATATATACATATACGCACTTTCGTACACTAAAAATCTACTTATTTAATTTACATACGGATCATACTTGTTTATTCATACACACATAGATAAATCGATGAGCTAAAAATAGCTATGCTGAAGTATTTTTAGAAAACCCAAATGTTTTTATTTACTTATTTGTACATACATACATTTCGACTACGTTTTGTTGTTGGTATAAAATGCGAATGGGACATCACAACTCAAAATGTAAGGCAATTATAAAAAAAGGAACAAAATTAGATAATTATTAGACCGAACCCTAGGAGTTAAAGGAGTTAAAGGAATTGAGTATGTCTTACAGTTCTGAAACTTTCTAGCCCCGAAACCACCGAGAACCCAACACCAGCCGAATAGGTATTGCTAGCTGAGCAGTAGAAAGTATTCCGCTCCTTTATAGAGCGCGGTGTTTTAATAGGTCGTTTCTTTGCCTTTGCCCCAAGCCCAACATTTTTGGGGCTACTTAACATCGGAATCATCTGTTACAAATTTCTACTAAAATAATTGCATTCACTAAATCGCACTAGAAAAAAAAATTCATCTTGCACAAGGCGCGTGTGAGCGCGTCTGAGAAAGGGGTGTCATAGACCAAAATAACATTTTTGAGAAAAACGAGTTTAAAATTTTGAAAACGAATTATTTTTGAGTTTTACCAAAAATATCTAGAGCAGAGCTGCTCACTCCATAAGCACTTGTTGCGCATTTGTTTTGGTTTGCACTGAAGTATAGGCACATACATATACAAATTTACACTTCAAATATACAAAAAAAAAAAATAAAATTCCGCCTTCCTGTATGCCCTGACGTATGTATAAACACAATTAATCGAAAGTGCCTGAGTTTCATATGGAAGGGCAAAAAAAGAGGCTGTCAAAGAAACGTTTGAGCAATTGAAAAGCGATGAAAATCTATGTCGGTTTTCTTATTACTCACATTCGAAAGAGGCCCCAAATTCAATCGAAGATGATACCTTTTTACTGTCAAAATGTCGGGTGTTGAGCACTCCTCTCACAACTGAAGTGAATTGGATTGGAGCTTTATGAAGAATTGAAACACCTAAGACGCATTAAACCTGCAGCGATGAAACGGCCATTGGGGGTTCTCGAATTTCGTCAAGTAAAATGGCTTCGATGTAGTTCCAAATGTTTGGGTTTCTCTCCGGATTTTGTTGACTTTGCTAATATATGTTGTCAGCAGGGAACGACATTTTTCGAAGTCGCAGCTCATCAAAACGTATCTAGGATCTGCTATGTTCCAAGAAAAAATAAACGCTTTAGTTATCGTATCTATCGAAAGCGTGATTGTTACACAGATTGGCTTGTCGAAAGCCTTCGAAAAATTTGCTCAAGCCAAAGCACGCAGGTAAACTTGTTGCAATTGATATCTGAAGATCTTGATTGTAGTCAAAAGTGGATTTGTTTTTATTTGCACTATTTTTGCAATTGATTATCGTATAGGAAAAATAAACCGAGGTAATAAGCATTTTTATCAAAGGGCACTTCGTTCAATTTACGCCCCGGGCGTCATTGCTTCTAAAGCCGGCCCTGCGCAGTACTCTCGCGCTATGCCAAAAGTATGGCTCTTCATTGATTTATACATTGGAGAAATTTCTCGTATTTTTCGTACTTTTGATTTCAACACCTCTACTCAATTTTTGCATTTGTCGTTTACGCTACACTCGGAGTTGATTTTGTTTGGCATTTCCTTTCATTACATATGTACATACATTTGTACATTAAGGTGCCTCACCAAACAAAAAAATTGGCGGTTTGTGCACCGAAATTATAAAATTTATTATATACATATTAAGGCTTCTGCCAAAATAGTGGGAAAATATGAAAACATAAAATGTTTCAAAAAATCGTGTTACTTTTATTCGGTTGATAAAATTAAAAATTAAAAATAAAAATTATGAAACCATTTACTGACTATTTAAATTCTTCTAGTTATCATCTGAGGTGATTTTTATGAAATTCTTTTTAACAAATTTTTTTTAATAAAAACTCGACTTTTTTGAAATATTTTTAAATCGGTCCAGTTCACGAAAATTTCACTATTCTTCCGAAGTATTTTGGCGCAAGTTTTAAAGTACCGATGTTTTTTTGTATGCGGAGTGATGCACCCTAATAATAATAATAATATATTCGCGCTAACATAATATCGAGCCCTAGCCGCCAAAATAACGTAAGCGACATTTTTTTCAAAATTTTGTTTTTGATGTAGAAGTATATCTAGATGGCCTAGGAATATTTCTGCATCAAAAAGAAAATTTGGAAAAAAAATATCGCTTACGTTATTTTGGCGGTTAGGGCTCGTTATGTACATATGTGTTTGGGAAAGCTTCTCCTCCTATTTGTGGCGTGCGGCTTGATGTGGCCGCACAAAGTGGACGCACCTACAGTTTTACGCCGACACCGAACGCCGATTGTATATTTTTGAGAAGATGTTTTTCATGGCATAACTGCACTCGGAGGTTTGCCATTGCCAGCAAAGGGGCGACCGCTATTAGAAACACTTTTTTGTTATTTTATTTTTTGACCACCACAGCACACCCTAATTTACATACAAAAGTCGCAGAATTGTTCCTTCATTTGCAGTATTTTACACACTTTGTTATTTTACTTTTCCATTTTTATTTTGCTTTCAATATTTCGCAAACTCTTTTCTTTATTTACATACAAGTATGTATATGTATTTCGAGCTTTTTTTTTATTATTTTCCACCTGTTTTAGCGGCCGGCGTGTGTGGCAGCGCGTCAAAACGGAAGTAACTCCGCCGCCTTTGCGGCTGCCACAGCAGACGTAACATAGTAGTGGTATTCACCAAAGTGAGCAAGTGGCCTGGCAGCCTAGCAAAATAACAGTCGTTGCTTGAGCTCATCTGCTCTTTTGCCAGAGTGCCAGGCCACGTGCGCAATTTGGTGAATACCACTAGTGATTATACATTCTGCCTTCCTGCTTTGCTCACCCGCCTAGTCACCTACATAGTATCTTCATATGTACCTATGTGTATAAAGCGTAGGTGAGTTTTCTTGTACGTTTGTTCATATGTATGTATGTATGTAACTGCTGTTGGTTACTTTGCAACGCGCGCATTGCATTGCACATTTGCGATTTGGCCGATAGGAAAATATCTATGCAATGCAAAAGGGAAGGTTTGGTGGTGCATTTTGATTGAAAATAATATGTAATTGAGACTTCCTATATCTGGACAAAAACTTAGCTCTTTCATATGGCGCGACTTTAGTAGAGGCGTTACTGGAACAACGAAGCGTTCACAATAAAATGATCTCGGAGAGGTTGTCCTAAATGTTATTTTAGAAGCTTCATACAACGTTTTCAAAATATTTTGATGCCTACTAAATAATTTGATATTCAGCCCTATCAAAGCTGCTTCATAGGTTTCGTACCACTCTCCGATAACAAATTAAATGAATGGACTTTTTTTTTTAACATGTATACTAATAGGCTCGTCTGATCTGAGTTTCAAGATGCGAATAAAACTAAGTTACTCCATGGACTTTTTGACAGCTAATTCCTCCACGTAATTTTTCATTGAAAGGCTTTATGTAAAAAGGCTTCCTCTATCGACTTCACGTTCGTGTGACGGGCATTCGCGACCAACCTGCCCTTGATGTTGGGCTTACGATGAACGCGGTTCCTACTGTATAGATCAGTTAGGTTTTTAGCAGAAGCGAAGAGAGTTTAGTTAGCCTAAAGTCCTCGGGAAAGGCGTGAAAGCTTTTGCCTTCCTTCAGTGTAAACGCCACCCTGTCCAACTTCCGTAGCTCTTTGAAAATAGGCGGGTATAATTCTGTCCAGTCCCGCTGCGTTGTAGAGCTTGAAATGAAAGGTTTTATTGCCCAAGAAAGGCCACGCTTATTGTAAAGTCACATGAGGCGGTACCGGCATCTTATGTCCCCAAATCGAAATTTTCACCTGAGGTTAGATTGCATCGAAGGAAGCTTAAGTTGTAGTGATTTCCCCAGACAAGGGACACTTGGGCAATTAATAGATTGCCCTTTGTGATAAGACGAAAACTGAATTGAGAGTATTAATTTAGTCGTCGAAATGCTGCGTGCGTATTACGAAATTGCGAATGTATCTAATCTTAATGCCTGAGAGCTCCTCAGGGTTAGTCAGGAAGTGCGAGCCAAAATGTTTCCATCTTAGTCTACAGAAAAGTGCTGAGCTGATTCCAAATAATCATCCTCTGGATAACTGATACAAAAGGAATCAGGTAAGATTTTCAGCCTACCGCGTGAATATTGTTCGCCCAATGGTCTGCCAGAACCGGCACCAATAGCGTTATCTGAGCTTTTGCAAGCATAAGGAGCTTCTTTGACCGCCACCGGTCCCCTCCAGACCAGACGGATCTTGCAATTGCGCATATTCTAGTTTTAGTCCAGTGCTTCTTGTGCTTACATGAGGGCTAAACTTGCAAGAGTGAACCGCAAGAGGACAGAGGCGTCTCCATACCCGGCGATGACGCTTCTAGGGTGCCTCTCTTTGCCAAGTTATAAGCCGTGCTGTGACGCGGAATGTCACTGTGGCCCGGCACTCAAATAAGCCTGATTAGGAAGTACTGCGACAGGGTTGATATAGAGGTATACCGGTTTCGAGCGCACTACCATAGCGTTGAGAGCCTTGATATAATAATAGTCGCCTGGGTATCATAGTATATGCTGACTTCTTTAACTGGCGTCACACTCTCAGTCACGTATTTTTTCGTAAGATCCGCCGATACTATTTCCCTAATGTATTAGTATTATAAAAGTGTGTTTATTTGAAGCGATAAAAAAAATCCATTACACAAATATTTAAGTATTTAATTTTATGAATTTGGAAATATTTTTCATCGGCCGAAGTAGCTCCCTAACCCAGTAAACAATTGAACAAAGAATTCGGCCCAAAATAATAACTAAACTCGTTGTCTTGATGTCCAAAAAACCTTGTGAACTCCCAAATATATTTTTAATTTTCTCATATATTAATTTATTTTCTTCACTTCACTTAAAGGCTTTCTTATGTTACAAGTCAATTGTTTAGCTATATAAAAATTTTTAGTATTTCACAACGCGATCGTAATTTAAAACAATTCTTGCTCACTTGCTTGTTGCAATGTTTTTTAAAGGTCAACAACAACAAAAGTCACAACATATGCATTACTTAAGATTAAACCACCGACGACCGCGTTGAAAAAGAGTTAAAAATTAAAATTATTTTAATTGCTACCGATCAATGAACTAACTGATCAGTACAAAGCGGAAGAGCCATAGAAACTAACGACGATTGCATTCAAGAATTTACACTGAGCGATTCTGAGGTAGACTGAGCCAAAAAAAAAGTACATGACAAAAGACACCAAACGTCAATAAAAGTAGCGAAGGTGTTGCAATAAACGGATATGAAATCGCAACAACGGAAACAAGGAAAGAAGTAAAAGCAATGAAATGAAAAAAAACACAACAAAATGTGTTTACATGACGCAAGGTAGTGTAGCAGAAGTTGGTGATCGCGAATTTTTGATGTGAGGTAATTACATAAAAAGAAAATAAAAAAAGTGCGAAAAAGAGAAATAATTTGCATACACGCTGATCTTAGTTAACTAATAGCTCTCTGTAAATTGAGTAAATGAGTGACACTAGCGAATTTATTTTTAACAAATGACAAAAACGGCTGCAGTCTCTGTTAAACAGCCGCAAAAGGCCGGAAACGGAATGTTTACTGCTCTTTGTCGAATGCCTCCTTATGTTGGAATACTAGACTAGTTCTCACACTTTTGCATGCCACGCCAGTCTGTACTGAATCCCTTATGGTTATGGTACAACATAAATACTGCAATAGAGAAAAGAAGATACAGCCGCATCCCTTTGAGATGGAAAGAGAAGTGGGACAGTAGCTCTAAAAGGAAGATACACGCATACTCTTATAGCCAAAACCCATATTTTCAGGGATGGCTCCAAAATGGGCATTGAAACCGAGTCTGGCGTCTTACCTTAT
>NW_016159611.1:0-17240 GCF_001687245.7 Rhagoletis zephyria
CACTTTACCAATTTTCGACATATAAACCACCTTGTATCGGATTTCTTGGTTTTCCATCAGCGGAACACCCTATGTCGGTTCCGGTTCCGGACTCAAATTTGTCACCAGCGACATCTTGCTGCTTTTATCTGGGTTCTGAACTTGGATTACGATCGGCGACATCTTTTGGCGGAGCAGCAAAGCTTGCGGCGGAGCAGCAGCAAACCATATAGCGGTTCTGGACTGGAGCAACAGCAAACCTTATGCCGATTCTGGACCGGTGCAAGCAGCGCTGCTAGCAATATACTACTGTTTTTGTTAGTATTTCTATTATTAGCATGTTTAACTTTTTTTTTTTAGGTGTGCTCGTCCTTAAGTAAAAAGTTAAACATTCTAAAAATAGAAATATTAACAAAAACCAACAAAACCAACAACCACATGATCAAGTGAATTGCAGCGGAATAGCTGCGCTTGACTGTAGTTGGCTTAGCAAAGTGAAATAGTGGAAAATACGCAACAAGAATTAACAAGAAAAACTTAGCACAGTGCATAGGCAACTGGCTGAGTCAGTGGTGATCGTCGGTTTGAATCCTACTGAAAGAAGTCTGATGAGGAAATGTGGTGATTTCCGAAATAGCTATCACTTCTACCATTTTTTTAAATTATTGTTGCTTTTCCACAATAAGTTTTTACTGAAAACGGCCTCGAGCTCATAAGAATTGTTGAATGTAATAAATTCAAGTAAAAACAAATTGAATTAAATTGCTTTCGGGAAACTTACTTTTAAGGTATCTCGTCTGTAATATGTATAGGTATATTGGATTTCTGCAGAACAATTATACGAATTCATTTTGAAATTGCCACCAACTATACTATAACGTTATTGGAACTGATTCACTAAATAACCGGATCATTGTTGCCGCCAGGGTGTGAAGAGGAAATATTCTTTAAATTTATTTCGTTGTGAGATTAACCGTTTTATGAAATGCTGCACAATTAGGGAATTTAAAGAGCTTGTTCACAGACATAACGCTTTCGTTAAGTTGTTTAAGGCGGCCGATCTTAGCCGATGAGCGTAGAAATCGTAAACATGAAAATAACCAAAAAGTTTCAATAAAAAAATAATAATTTTGGGCGGGATGAAGTTCGCTGGGCCCGCTAGTATTATAATATTTCATTTAAACTAATTGAATTGAGTTTTAAAAAAGGTGACAACCCTTGTGAAAGACTTCGATATTATTCAAAACTTTAAAACTAAAGGTTTCTTAACCCTTAATTAGACGCATAAAGAAAATCACACAATTGAAAAATAGAGTTTTCAAAATGAGAAAAACCAAGTGTGCATTAACAAAAATATTAAACTTAAAAAAACGAAAACAATATTTCGACTTCAAACTTAAAAAAAAAATTAAAAACTTTTCTCCGCCAAAAAATGATATGTTAGTGGTCGCATGGGGTCAGCACTCAAGCGAGTAGCGACACATGTGTACACGACGATGTTCTAACTATGACTAAATAAATAAAACAAAATGTATATTGTCATAAATATTAAAGCACTTTATTATAGTCAACTTTAAGAAAGAAAAGCATAACTTTGACTTCAAACTTAGATACAAAAATAAGAACTTACCTCCGCCAAAAGTGTTACGTAAGTGGCTGCATGGGGTGAGCACTTAAAAGAGAAGCGACACATGCGTACACGCCGATGTTTTGGCAGTAGCTTATTTACGTACCCGGTGGTGATTTAGGAAGCTAAACAGAGCGCGAGCACGCTACACGCACTCCAAGGCATTTTTTTTCAACTTGAAATGGCCTTGACCCCATGCGCCTAATTAAGGGCTAACAATATTTCGTTTGACAACCATATTTTCATTCTTCAGACAGCTTGCATAAAATTAATTTAAATTTGACTTTTTAAACAGGTGGCAACCCTTTTCAAAATATATTCAAATTACAGTTTATTTAAGCCTCTTGACATCCATTTTTTTATATAATTTTCAAATAAACAACTCCCTTAATTTAAGTTGAATTAAATGTTTTTAAAAGGTGGCAGCCCTCATCCAAGAGCAGATAATGATTTTATATATCTCCATTCCAAGTTCCAGTAATATAGCAAAAATATTTCCTGAGAAATGCAGTATGAAAAATTCCGTTTGTACGGGAGGTGCCACGCCCCCTTGTCTAATCGAAATTAAATGTATCCTATATTTTAAGTTGGGCTAAATGACAGGAGTGTACAAAATTTCATGATGATCGAAATTAAATGTATCCTATATTTTAAGTTGGGACAAATGACAGCAGTGTACAAAATTGCATGATGATCGGTTGAATAGTTAAACCGTGAAAGAGAAGCAAACAAACAAACTCACTTTCGGACTTATAATATTAAATAAGGATAAGGATAAGGATAACGATATTATTCTTTGAAATGCAGTGGCGAATGGGTAATAGATTCAAGAGTGACAAGGTTGTTAAAATATTTTAAATGGCACTAGAAGAGCGATTCAAATGCATACTACATAACAAATGTACGTGTTTAAAGAACATGTTATTTTTTATCACACACGAAAATTAAAACGAAAGCAAGTTTTTGTTTCCAGTAAATTAGAGGATCTCAAAGGTTTTAACCGCAGCTTGAAAAATTTAAGGCCAAACCCGCAGGGCGCAGATTTTTCCCCCAGCCTGGCGGCTCCTAGACCCGGACATTTGGTAAGCCTAACCGTGCAATTTTTCACGTCATTTACTCCAAACGCTTTATTAGAACTATAAACTATGCGAATTTTTTGCAATTTTTTTCACAATTTTGAGGGCGTAGAAGTAGAACGGTACTCAGATTCGGGTTCAAAGGGTTGAATTACATGTCGGTTGTTGTTGTCGCGCCTAAAACAACCCTGCCCAGATCGGTTAATATCTCAGTCGTTGTCGTCAAGTTCCGCTAACGGAAGCCCTCTAAGGGGTCGATCCACAGGAACAAAGGCGTTAGGGTTGTTGGGCTTTCCAGGCATACGAAGAGATGCTTCGAGTCATGTCTCTCCGCATGCCGGACACTCATTCGGCACATCCGCGTTTAGTCTGCTCAGGTATGAGTTTAACCTGCTGCACTAGCCAGAGCGAAGTTGGGCTATTGTGGTTCTTGTCTCCCGAGGCAGATGAAGCTCCGTCTCGTCTATGTCCGGTAGTTGCGCCCCTAGAACGGTACTCACAGGTCAGAAGTCTACATAACCTAAGACTGACTCCCCGTGAATGCCGTTTAGGGCCTGTTGATGTGTTGACGGGTCCAGAGGTTGTTTAATGAACCTCTGGACTTCGTCCGTCAGTTCGTAGAGATGCCTCCTGACGTGCCTGGGCGAGGGCTCTTCTGCAAGCAGCTGTCTATCCAAGTGACCACGTCCATGGCTCCCGACAAGGAACTGCTTGCAGAGTATGGTGTTATGCTCCTTGACAGGGAGCAATTTCGCCTCGTCGTGTATGTGGTGTTCAGGCGACATCAGAAGGCATCCAGTCGCTGTCCGTAGTGCGGTATTCTGTGTTGTCTGCAGCTTCATCCACTGCGTCCTACTAGTCCCCGGTGACCACACTGGTGCTGCGTAATTTAAAACCGGCTGCCCTATTGCCTTGTATGTTGCCAGCAACGTTTCTTTATCTTTGCCCCAAGTACTGCCGGCTTGCGACTTGAGGACCTTGTTGCGGCTCTGTATTTTGTTGACAATAGCGGTTGCGTGTGCAGAGAAGGAGAGCAGATTACTCCGAGTATCTTGGGGTTACTCACCGTCGGAATTGATGTGTCGTCGACGTGAATTTCCAGCGGAAGCCTGACCTCCTTCGTCCAGGTGGCGAACAAGGTCACAGAGGATTTCGTAGGTGAGAGGGTTAGGCTCCATGCAGTGAAGAAGCGAGAAAGCTCGGAGAGATACCCGTGTACTTTCCAACACAAGTCATCAATTCCATTCCCAGCCGCCATGATCGAGCAATCGTCGGCGTAGGAGACAATCAAGATTCCCTCTTGTGGTGGAGGGAGCTTTGAAATTTAAAAGTTAAACAGTAGCAGGGAAAGGACACCACCCCGTGGAACCCCCTGTATTTTTTTTCAAAGTTTGCTCGATTTGTCTCTAAACATTACCGACGAGTGTCGACCACTAAGATAATTCGTCGACCACCGTTTGAGCCTATATGGGAGAGAGGAAGCCTCTATATCTTCTAATAGCGTGGAGTGGCTGACGGTGTCAAACGCCTTTGACAGGTCCAACGCTACTAGAATAGTTCTATCACAGGGATGGTTAAAGCCACGTGTTTTCTGAGTGTTTATGGCGTGCTGCTGTTGTACTGTGCACTTTACGGANTGTTGTCTGCAGCTTCATCCACTGCGTCCTACTAGTCCCCGGTGACCACACTGGTGCTGCGTAATTTAAAACCGGCTGCCCTATTGCCTTGTATGTTGCCAGCAACGTTTCTTTATCTTTGCCCCAAGTACTGCCGGCTTGCGACTTGAGGACCTTGTTGCGGCTCTGTATTTTGTTGACAATAGCGGTTGCGTGTGCAGAGAAGGAGAGCAGATTACTCCGAGTATCTTGGGGTTACTCACCGTCGGAATTGATGTGTCGTCGACGTGAATTTCCAGCGGAAGCCTGACCTCCTTCGTCCAGGTGGCGAACAAGGTCACAGAGGATTTCGTAGGTGAGAGGGTTAGGCTCCATGCAGTGAAGAAGCGAGAAAGCTCGGAGAGATACCCGTGTACTTTCCAACACAAGTCATCAATTCCATTCCCAGCCGCCATGATCGAGCAATCGTCGGCGTAGGAGACAATCAAGATTCCCTCTTGTGGTGGAGGGAGCTTTGAAATTTAAAAGTTAAACAGTAGCAGGGAAAGGACACCACCCCGTGGAACCCCCTGTATTTTTTTTCAAAGTTTGCTCGATTTGTCTCTAAACATTACCGACGAGTGTCGACCACTAAGATAATTCGTCGACCACCGTTTGAGCCTATATGGGAGAGAGGAAGCCTCTATATCTTCTAATAGCGTGGAGTGGCTGACGGTGTCAAACGCCTTTGACAGGTCCAACGCTACTAGAATAGTTCTATCACAGGGATGGTTAAAGCCACGTGTTTTCTGAGTGTTTATGGCGTGCTGCTGTTGTACTGTGCACTTTACGGAAGCCATGCTGATGCTTCGCTGGGATCAGGTGGTTTGTGAAATACGGGAGGAGAAAGGCCTGTAGTGTCTTCGATACCGGGAAAAGGAGTGTTATCGATCGATAAGCATCTCCTTTGTTGTTTTGAGTAGTGGGACCACTCTTTCCAACTTCCAGATGTCTGGGATGATGAAAGTGGCCATAGACATATTGAGGGCTTCCGTAAGGTACGCTACTCCCGCAGGACCCAAATTTTTCCGCATCAGCATGCATATTCCGTCGGGACACATGGCTTTGGAGGCTTTCGCCTTCCCGATGGCCACCTGAAATTCACCGCTACTGAAAGCAAGGGGGGCACAAGTTGTTGGCAGTGTGTGCAGCCTTCTGGTCACTCGACGATTGGCTTTGTCCACCGGAGGATGCAGTATGAACTGCCGGCTAAAATAGCTCGCGCATCACTCCGGGTCCGACGAAGCATGGTCGCCGAAAGAAATTTCGACCCTGTCGTCGTGCTTCGTCGGACTGAACAGTGACCTCACGGTTGACCAATGCTTGCTCACATCAGAGGTCTTCAGATGCTCTTCCCGCTTCTTCCGCTTATGTACGTTCACTAGTTGCCGAATCTCCGCGTTCAGATCCCTGATGCGGGCATTTCCGGGATCGGCCTGACGAAGGCTGTCACGCTAATCGGCTAGAAAAGCCGCTTCAGCAGCGAAATTTGGACATGGGTCCGTTATGCATCCTGCCGGTACGAAGCGATCTGCAGCAGCAGTGGCAACACTTCGGAGCTTACGTTCACCAAGGTGGACGTCGGTTGGTGTAGGGAACACGGCGAAGGCGCGAAGCCTTTCCAATCAGCTTTGGAAAAGTTGATATACTTAGGTCCGGTGTTCCGCGGAAGCAAAGTCGGTTGGTTTATCGATCGAGGTGACTATGGGCAGATGGTCTGATGCCAAAGTCGGCATAGGTCGCCATGACACGGTGTTTATCAGACCAGCGCTGACTGTTGTTATGTCTGGCGAGCTGCAGCAGCCGCCTATGATCCTGGTGGGTGCGTCACCGTTCATTGTGCAGAATGTCGAATCGTCTATCTGCTCAGCTAAGTAGGTTCCACTACGATCGTTTCACAAGCTTGAGTGCCAAAGCTCATGGTGCGCATTGAAGTCGGGCAGCAAGTGACAGGAGGTATTATACATTAAATAAATATTTCGAGCTCAACATCGCCTGACCGGATAGCAATGCCCTGACATTCTGGGATGGTATCTTTGCGGTCGATGTCTGCTTCAATAAGACGATACTGCACGGTGTGGCGCGTGATAAATGCTAAGCCACCACCATTACCTCGCTCGCGATCTCGACGGTGCACGTTGTACCCGGCACAATTCAACAATGTTGAATTGCTGTGCAACTTCGTCCCTTGGACCGCAGCTATCAATACACCATGCCTTCCCATGAAGACGGTTATCTCCTCGATCTTACTCTGAAGTCCGTTGCAGTTAAATTGAAGGAACTTCATGTGCTTCGGGAGATGTTTAGCTATGCGGGGTGTGAGGGATGTGTGTAGCCTTGCCGCCATTGGCTGTGTGCGCTGCTGTGGAGGTTGCCGCCCTGTGGTGGTTGTGGGTGGCGTCGCAGTTGGGGTTAGCGACCGAGCAGCGTAACACGGGCCCTCGAAGTTCCTCGTCCGATCTCGCGTAGTGCGCAGACCTCAACATGCCCTAAAGTGATCTAGCGAAACGTTGGTGTACTTGACGCGGGGCTAGATCTTAAGTGGTGACATGGGGGCCCTTTGCGGTTTCCATGTCGGCATGAACAAACAGAGATGCTCCGCATGGGGACCTGTGTAGGACATGTGCTTACGCAGTTTCCGATGTGGAGATTACCGTACCAACGAACCCTGGGTTTCGCGTTTTCGAGGCAACGGGTGTCACAATCCCGGGTACCCCAGTCAAAGGCTACCAATCGTGAGTCGGTCGGAGGCTTAATTGGTAGAAGAGTCTTCGGCTTTCGAAAGTCATACCTAAGACTTTTAAATAAAAAAGGGCTCCGCGGGCGAGCAGATCCTCTGGAGTATGCTGTTCGGCTAGATAAGCAAAACTAGTGAGATGAACAAGGCCAAAATGCAGGCTAGATTTACATGTAAGATCGTACAGCTGGTAAGATTTGCAAGGAAGAATGCGGCTCGTCAAGCTACTCGAACGGGTGTTGAAAACCTGAAAAGGAGCAAATTCCATGCCTATTGTCGACCCGGGCTGGAAGGCGCTCCCCAGTATGGCTAGTAGGACCTGTGAGATTAGCGAGACGAGCAGAATGAATGAGGAAATGAGCTGGGTGAATATGTTGAAAACTGTTGGAAAATGTTGGAAATCGTTGGAAAATATGGAAGATGTTGGATAACGTGAAGGAACGTTGACAATGTTGGAAATGTTGTTAAACACGGTGTAAATTTTGTGGTGAACCGTGGAAAAGTCTAAAAGAAGAATGCAAATCTTACTAGTTGTGTGGTCAAGCATGTGTATTCTGGTATGTTTAATAGGCTGCGTGACTCGAGCTGGTCAAGCAAGTCCGGCTGGCGAGCACTACTCCAGTCTACTCAGCGAGGTATAGCCCTTCGGGGAGTATCGCATGGGCTGTGGTTTAATACCTAAATGCGGGTAGAACTCGCATGGGTTCAATGTGGAGTTGCACTGCAACCGGGTGCCGGGACCCAGAGAACGGCAGATATTTTAGGTAGGTTTCGGCCTCACCAAGGTGCTAAGTGTGTCCGCCCCACACTGCCTTTGGTACGGAAATGCTTGCATTTCAGGGCAACGATTAATGCATAAATTAATCCGTTGAGCTTTTGAGCTTCGTGGAGCTCAGATTGCATTAGATTGCGGCAGGTACCCACGTTAAACCAAAACTACAGATGCTCTAAAGTAGCACCAGCCAAGGCAGGGGTTGCACTTGACTGATGTCACATTACGAAATATCCTGGTCTGACATACCTTGCAGATTGTAGGAGGAACTAGGAGTTGTTGGCGGCGGCGTGTGGGTGGGGGTGCGGTTGTGTCTGTTATGCGGTCTGTCGCGGTTGTGGTGCGGTCTATTTTGTTGTGATGCTGTAGTGTCTGTGTTGAGCTGCTCAGGTGCACTGGGGTTAGCCGTGGAGGCTGCTCTGTTTGAGCAGCAGGGGACCACAACAGATGTGGTCCGCTGCCGAAGTGTCCGTATTCCTGAGCAGACTCTGAGGTAGCTCCACCCCTCGTAAGCATTGCACTTGAATGAGGTGGAGTTGTGGTGTAGTCGTCTCTGGCATACACGGCAGGTTTAGGTTTCTGGCCCTGAGTTTGACTCGATGCCAGCCCTGAGCAGAAGTATACGTAGCGAATGTAGCCCTATGGGCGACCAAATTCTGAGATACTTCGCCAACCTAAACGGGGTTAGATCGCCGAAACAACACCCCCTGGTCGAGTAAGACCCGAGTCATTCCGGTACGTAGAACCGGCTGTCCTGGGAATGATTACATCTCGGTGTGTGGGTCTGGTTAAAAAAGCACGCACCAAATTTTTATGTGTGCTATGTATATACTAGCTGTTATTCTGATCTTTTTTGTTACCTGGAAATCCTATTTTATCAGGTCTATTCTGCACGTTACCGAAGATTTTGTAACCGGAGAATTGTATTACCAAAAAATGTTACCAGCTCTTGTCACCGCGATTCTAGGTACGTTGGTAATGCAGTTAAAATATTCAGCAATTCAGCTATGAAGAATTGTGCAAATCCTGGCATTGCATATTTCACGGAGAAAAATTTTGTTTCCAGCTTATAAGATGGTAACAAAATTTACCAGTTACAAACTTTTTATTACCAGCGCAGAATAGACCTGTAAGTATAAAAACCAGGAAACAAATTTATTTACTGCCGCCAAACGCCAAACGTTTTCTTAAATGGCAGGAAATAAGCCATTGTGGTAGGTTTTTAAACCCTCTCTTGGTAGGAAAGAAAGTTTTTCAGTGATAACAATGGTCACGACTGCATATATCCATACAAACATATGTACATATGCAAGTTAACAGTAGCTTTCGCCTTTCAATTAAATTATAAATATAAACATATTTCCAATAATGCAGTTGGTCTTATTGTTAGTTGGACTCATAGAAAGAAATCTAACTAAAAAATGGAAAAGGACTGATTTAATTGAAGATGTAATTGATATGTTTTTTCTTCAACCAACTGAGTAAAGAATGGCTTAATGAAAGTTGCAGCTGCAAAACAACCGCAGCTGAATAAATAGCGACTTTATTAAGAATGAAACTTAATATGTTCAATAAGGCAATTTCAAAAAACCTAATTTATTATGCTATAAATAAGATTCTGCAAAACAACTGCAGCTGGATAAATAGTATGACTAAGAAATAAAGTTGCAAATGCAAAACAACTGCAGCTGAGTAAATAACACTGTGAGACAAATGGTAGGGGTCAGTGATCGGGAAGGGTTCAAACTACGGGGGAAAGTTATATCGGTAAAAAGGAAGTTATACGTGTCCCGGCGTTTCGCTGGGTCACGTCTAGGAATCGAGATATATCGATCTGAAGTTAGTAACTATCATATAGGGGAAATTGTCACCTTTGGTGGTCTTTTTTTGACATAACTCGAGAACCACCAGTCCGATTTTACTCAAGCAAATTTAAAAAAATTAAAAATTATAATTCCTTTAATGTGTTCATATAACGTTTTTCTATATAATCAACAGTTTTGCCGGTAAAAATAAATGTATGAAGAAAAAAAATATTTTTTGCCTAAAATATTAAATTTTTTTATTTTTTAAATTCATAAAAAATCCAAAACGGAAAAAAGGCAAGTCGTATTACTTTCACGCAAAGTCACATAACCTTTAAGCAAAATGAGACATAGATCATGAAAATCGATGGACGCGTTTCGCTTTTATTCACAATTAAGTGAAGGTATCTCATTTTGACAAGAATATTGATTTTATGTTTCAATGAATTTGGATAATATTTATTATATATTATTTATTATTAACACGTAAAATTAAAAATTATTACAGGTAATTATTAGGTTATTACATAGATACATAGGTTATAAAAATCGATGAACGCAAAACTTATTTTCGTTTGTTTGCGCCCTTTACTTTCTTGCGTGGTCGTTCGCCCACTTGTTCAGAGTCTGTATCGGATGAGGATCTGTCTTCATCTGGAAAAAATCAATTGTTTTTAATCATTCTGTTAACTTCATTTTTGTGACTTACCCTCGGAAGAAACTCCCATTGTATATTCTTCTTCTTCATCTTCATTGTCGGGATCGTACGTCTTTTGCTACCACCAACAAATTTCAGCCACCAGCGAATCGCCTTTTGCCTTTATATCGCGTTTCCATTGGCATTGCCACTTGATTGAAGCGCTCGCCATGTTCATCCGACTCTGACGCTAGCTGCTTGCTGAAGTATTCGAGATGGTGATGCAAGAAGTGAATTTTGAGGGACATATTCACTCCAATTTTCTGGAAGTAGTGCAACATCTTGGTCACAAGAGCGGGGTAATTGTGTGCTCGCGTACTTCCCAAAAAATATCGTATGACTTTCTTCACTGCCCTCCACGCAAAGTAATCATTACCGTCTAAAGCACCTTTAAGTTCCTTTGATTTCATGAGCTTTNTTCTAAAGTAAACGTAAATAAAAAAACAATAACAAAAAAAACAGATGGAGCTGAACAGCTCGCAGACGAGGCCGGGCATGGCCTTTCGGCAGCCGCCGAAACGGGGACTGTCCCGACAGAACTACCGGGGGCGCATAGTCCCCAGTATGACGTTAAGATGGTTGACACCAGCGCTAGACGGGATGCGAGTCCCGTCAAAACGCTTTCTGATATCTCGCCGGAGGATGAGCAGAAGCTGCTTGCCTCTCCGACAGGTAATGATACTCTCGTCCAAACTCGAGAGCGAGATCGGCTTAGTGGAGCCGGTCGAAAACGCCTCAAGCGCTATTTGGAGAAGGGTATGAGCTATGAGGAGGCTAGGGAATTAGCGAAAGAGCCCATTGGGCCCCCTCAAAAGGAGAGATCGGCTAAAAGAATCCGATCAAAGAGTTCCACTCCACAGGAGCAAGCCCCAAAGAAGGTCTCCAAATTTATGGACGGCGCAGCGAGAGCTGAGCCGGCTGGGGCAGTAACAATGCCCACGACCGAGGCAAGCCTGCCTCGTGAAGACGCCGGAAAGGCCGTGAAACCAGCATCCTTTAGGGACGCACTGTGTGAGGTGAAGCTGGGTATAGTCCCCGAGAACTATCCGGCTACGGTCTGGTCGACGGACGAACTGAGGGCCATTCAGAATGCCATCCTTAGGGCGATAAGAGGCAACAAAGATAGCGCTATAAAGCCTATTTTTGATGGCTGCACTTTTCGTCCGGGATGGTTATCCATTATCTGCAGGGACGCAGTAACTGCGGAGTGGATAAGGGCTACAGTTCCGAAGATTGCCCCCTGGAAAGGGGCAAAGATGAAGGTGGTAGCGGATACAGAAACGCCTCGCCCCATAATTTTGGTGGGATTCTTCCCGGAGCTGGATAGCTCCAGGAATGAGGACGCGCTACTACTTCTTCAGGGGCAGAATGAAGGCCTCAAAATAATGGACTGGCGAGTTCTAAATCGGGTGCGCAAGTCCACAGTGGTAGAAATCACCATTGCGGTAGACCCGATCTCGGCAGACATCCTCAAACAGAGAGGAAATGTTGTCAACTACGGCTACGGTACGGTCAAGTTGAGGGAAAAAGCCAAGCCGTTGGTACCAGTGGTAGCAAAGGACGCCGCTGATACCGACGGAACGGGCACGGACGAACAACCCTGTTGTTCGAAGTCTGTCACCGTCGCCCCGAGGCAGCTCTCAACAGATCCTCAAGCACAGAAGCAGCAATCACCGGAGCTGGAGAAGACAAAACCGCCGCCTGAGCTGTCAGTAGCTCAAGCCAGTGCGACATCGCCTCCGCGACCCACAGCAACATCGGTCCTGACCCTGCAGCAGGTGCTAGACAGAGCCCAAGAAAATGTCAGGCCCATTGAGCTCCCCCGGAACATAATTAGGCCACCACTACATGGCAGTTCCAAAGCGGCTACTCAAAGCGGCTACTGGACAGCCGAGGAGAAGGCCTTGCGGGGTAGAAATAGGGGGAAGAAGGTGGCTGCTCGCGGCCGTAGAGACCGCAAATAATGCCATCTCTCCCTAAGCACAACGCAAACTCGAGGCATCTGAAATGCCTCCAAGTGAATCTTCAACATGCCAAGGCAGCGTCAGCTGTTCTCTGCAGGAGGTTCACTAACGAGGGTCTAGGTATAGCGTTCATCCAGGAACCCTGGATACTACGCGGTGAGGTCAAAGGTCTGAACGTCAATGATGGTAAGATCATATATGCCCCCAGCCCTCGCCCAAGGGCGGCGATGCTATTAAGCAAAAAACTAACGTTTCTTCCTCTATTACAGTTCATGACGGCGGATCTGGTTGCGGTTTGGGTCGAAATTCCCACTCCAAGGGGTGTACAAGAGGCAGTACTTGCCTCAGCGTACTTTCCGGGTGAGGAGGAGATGGCCCCAACAGCAGAAGTAAAGGCTTTCGTGGAGCACTGCCAGCAGAGTGGTAAACCCTGGATCCTCTGCTGTGACGCCAATTCACATAACACTGTTTGGGGCAGCACCGATACCAACAAAAGGGGTGAGTACCTCCTCGAGTTTATTAGTAGTCATAATATAAATATTATAAATCGTGGCAATGAACCGACTTTTAGAAATGCTTTAAGGGGGGAGGTCTTGGATCTAACTCTAAGCAGTCAAAACATGTCATCATCTGTCACAAACTGGAGTGTCTCCGGGGAGGTATCAATGTCGGACCACATGCATATAGAATTCGACATGGGTCTCTTTCCTGAACACGAACTAGTTTTCAGAAATCCCAGGAAAACGAACTGGGAACTCTTCCGCTTTACTATAGAAGAGGGCGGAAACAGCCCCAAACACCCCATTACAACCAAACAGGAGCTTGAGAATGAAGCTGAACAGCTTCACTCAGATATTGTAATAGCTTTCAACAGCAGTTTCCCCCAAGGAAAGGTAAAATCCAAACGAGATGTGCCTTGGTGGAGTAAGAAGCTTGAGCAAATAAGATGCCAGGCCAGAAGACTATTCAATAGAGCAAAAAATACGGGTGATTGGAATCCGTATAAACTTGCGCTAACTTCCTCAACAGGACTAAGAACAAACGAGCTGGCGAAACCACTGTGAGGAAATAAATAGCCTTCCAGAGGCAGTACGCCTCCAAAAAGCTCTAACAAGGGATTACAAGGAATACAATTGGCACCCTCAAGAGACCAGATGGGAGCTACACTCAGCATCCGGGTGAGACCAGCAGACTCTTGCTGGATACTCACTTCCCGCGCTGTATATCAGGCTACTGTCGACCAGAATTGGGTGCTCCAACATCCACCTCTGGAAGAGAACAAAGCCTTGCTACGAAGCTGACCACTGTCGAGCGGGTGCAATGGGCTTTATCAACATTCAGCCCATACAAATCACCAGGACCGGATGGAATCTATCCATGTCTCCTGCAGCATGGAATTAGACACATAGCGCCGGTCCTTTCTAAACTCTATAGAGCTTCGCTCTTGTTGGGTCACATTCCCAGCATATGGTCTGAGGTTAAGGTCGTGTTTCTACCCAAAATGGGTAAGCCGGAACAATTACCGTCATCCTACCGACCAATTAGCCTCAGTTCCTTTCTTCTAAAAGGCATGGAGAAAATACTGGATCAGTACATCAGAGAAGTCAACCTAAGGGAACGACCTCTGAATAAGAACCAATTTGCCTATCAACCAGGAAAATCCACTGAGACTGCCATTCATAGCCTTACTTCAAAAATTGAGAAGGCTCTGGAGTCAAAAAATATAGCCCTTTGCGCCTTTATTGATATTTCATATAAGGCAATAAAAGATGACCTTGTTAAGAAAGGGTGTAAGCCCAATCATAAAGCAATGGGTGTTATCAATGTTAAGAACACGAAACATCAGGTTGGAATTAGGAGGCACGATAGAATCGATAACAGCCACAAGAGGATGCCCTCATGGGGGTGTACTCTCTCCTCTTTTGTGGACTATGGTTGTAGACGAACTCCTTTTCACACTGAACATCCAAGGCTTTAATACGCAAGGCTACGCAGATTATCTGGTAATCTGCATAACAGGGCTTCATGACGAAACTATCACCAACCGCATGCAACAAGCCCTACGTATCACACACAAATGGTGTGAGGATAAAGGCCTAACCATCAATCCTACAAAGACTATTATTGTTCCATTCACTCGAAGGAGGAAATTATCTACTACTAAACTTACTTTGAGCGGCACAGAAATAGAATTTTCCAGTGAAGCTAAATATCTGGGAGTAACTCTTGATAAAACACTTAACTGGAATGCACATTTGGACACTGTTATCAACAAGGCGATGAAGGCCTTCTTTGCCTGTTCACGACTTTTTGGTAAAACATGGGGCCTTACCCCCAAAATGACCTACTGGTCATTCAACACTGTCGTTAAGCCAATAGTAACCTATGCTTCCTTAGCATGGTGGACTAAGGCTACACAAAGAGGTGCAAGCACTAAGCTAAGTAAATTGCACAGAATAGTCTGCATTGGCATAATAGGAGCTATGAAGACCTGCCCGGCCGATGCACTCAGCGCCCTGGTTGGAATACCTCCCTTTCCTATTTTAATAGAAAGGGAGGCTACCACAGCGGCACTGAGAATCCTGAACACCTCCGACCTGAAAATCGGAGATATGACGGGTCACATGAAGGTCCTAATGAAATTCGCTAATGACCCCATACTACAAATGCGCGATGCAATGGTTCCAAAACTAGAAATCTCTAGGAAATTTGAGGTACACATTGCAGATCGAGCTCTCTGGAATACAGGGAACCCATACACCAAACCCAATGGGGAGGTTTGGTATACTGATGGATCTAAGCTTGAAAATGGTAGAACGGGGGCTGGCATTTTTGGGCCGAACTTTAAAAAAATGGTACCAATGGGTAGCTACCCCACCATCTTTCAGGCGGAGATTCATGCAGTAGAAATTTGTGGCAGAAAATGTCTCAGAAGGGGAACGTCATCGAAATATATCTGTATTATGTCGGACAGTCAGGCAGCCCTACTGGCCCTGAAGTCCCACAAAATAAGTTCTCAGCTAGTACATGATTGCCGCAATATCCTAAATGCTCTTGGTGACAAGAATACAGTCTTATTAGGATGGGTACCAGGGCATGAGGGACATGATGGCAATGAGGAGGCTGACTGCCTAGCGAAACAGGGAGCTGCCGCAGTATTTTATGGTCCGGAACCCTTTTGTGGGCTCACCAAAGCACATATAAAGGGGACCATGAATAACTGGGTAGACAAAATGTTCAACAGGCATTGGATGGAATGTCCAGGGCAAAGACAAGCCAAACGATTTATCTGCCCTTCAAACGAAGTTTCAAAGAAACTAATCAATTTAGGCAGAGAGGACCTCAAAACTCTCACTGGGTACTACACGGGACACTGTTCTCTTCGTTACCACCTCAGTAAAATCAATCTTTCAGAAACAAGCGTCTGTCGCTTCTGTGAGCTGGACGAAGAAACGCCAGAACACATTCTCTGTGAATGTGATGCTCTCGCTAGGCGCAGACTAGCCCACTTTGGTGGCGCTACCCTTAATCGATTTGAAATTTGGAACAAAACGCCCTTGGAGGTGCTAGGCTACATTAAGAGCCTTCCCTTATAGGCCGGGGGCCACGCACAATAGACCACTTTATAGGTCGCGGTGCATATGGCCCATAATAATAATAATAACCTTCTAAAGCACCTTTAAATTCCTTTGATTTCATGAGCTTTCGTTTATCCGGCCCTTTCAGAACACCTTCCTTTAATTTTGCTTCGCTGATTGGTGGGAAAATATTTTTCAAACAATCAAGAATTTTCGGTTGCTTCACAATGGCCTTGATGAAATTTTTTACGATTCGAAGTTTGATATGGAGAGGGGGCATGAGGACGTTCTCCATTTCCACCAGTGGATCATTTACGCAGTTGTGTCCTTTATCCGTTGGATCTCGAGCAAGCCAGTCATGCATTTCGTATTGGTTTCCTTTAAATCGGGTATCCCAAAGACACAAGAAACACATGTTTTTCGTATAGCCTCCTTGGAGACCTCTTAGCATCGCCACGACTTTGAGATCACAACTGATCCGCCACATGTGATCAGTGTAGTTAACTTTATCCACAATTATTGTCATGGAATCGTATGTTTCGCTCATGTCTGTGCTGTAGCCAATGGGAATGATTGGTTTTTTATTATATTTATGTAGCAAAACGACTTTCAGGCTTGATTTCGAAGAATCGATGAACATTCGCCAATCAGCTGCGACATAATTAATGGCCATCGCCTCCATCAGTCCCTTTATATCGTGGCAGTAAACAAATGTGTTCCCTTCGTTGAGTGTGTAGTACCGTTGGAATAGCAATTGTCGTCTTCGATATCCGGTGACTTTGACATTAGGCTCCAAATTGTTGCCTTCTTTCAAAAGCTAGGCAAGTTTTTCTGCTTCACGTTGAGAAAGGTTTAATTCGCAAAACAATCTTGTCCATTCTTGCTTGTGATATTGGAATTATTTTGTTCAATGGGCCGGCTTCTGGTGTTGGTTTATAATTGAAATCCGATTGATCCATTGTTTCAATAGAAAAAGAAGTTTCTCTGTCAGGACTTGGAAGCGGTGCAATTGGTATTTCATCCGAATGCGGTAGAGGTATTTGTGCACTTTTAACAGATATGTAAACTCTTCGTTTAAGGCCTTTACGATTTACTCCACATATTTTGTTTGCGCAAGCGTAACAGTTGTCGGAATTGTGCTCTCCTGGATCAGTCCAAATCATTGGTACACCAAAACGAAGTGAACTGCGTTTCCCTTGGATCCACATGTTAAAACCATTGTAGCACGTTTTACAAATTTTGTCTGGGACCCACGAAACGCCGCGAATTATTTCGGAATCAAAATAAAGTTTAAAAGCGCGCTCCACTTGCTCAGTGAGTAATGCAGTATTTGTTGAAAAAGCTCTTTTG
>NW_016159611.1:20433-26015 GCF_001687245.7 Rhagoletis zephyria
ATTGTAGCACGTTTTACAAATTTTGTCTGGGACCCACGAAACGCCGCGAATTATTTCGGAATCAAAATAAAGTTTAAAAGCGCGCTCCACTTGCTCAGTGAGTAATGCAGTATTTGTTGAAAAAGCTCTTTTGCCACAAACGTAACAAAATAAATTGATATTTTCTGGACAATTTGCACTCATTTCGGTTTTATACTTTTATTACTTTTTCGTCACTTTAAAAAAATCGTACTTTACGCGTTCGGAGACACTTGTTGAATGACAAAAATCGATCAATGAACACCTATAAATACTACGTAAGTTTCAATATTTTACTGAGAGGTACTTATGAATTGGCGCATCTTTTAAGGGTGGCTATATATCTGATTCGTGTGCATTTTAAATTTTTCGAAACGTTCTAAAACATGACCACTCATAACTATGGGTGCAATTTGTGTAAAAAAATCATACAGGTAGCCAACGGAAAAAACTCAAATAATTAAAAAAGTGCACTTTCCTTTTGTCCTTTTAATTGTCCACGTACATTTATGACCGTTTTTTAGTTTGTTACCGCTACCATAAAAATCAAATAACCTTTTGCTTATAAATTTTTTTTTTTAAATTCTGACAATCATAAAAAAAAGTCATCAATGTTTTTTCCAAGGAATTTTGAGCATATCTCGAGCAAATTTTTGAAATTCATACCTTTACTTAATTTTGAATAAAAGCGAAACGCATACATTGATTTTCATGATGTTCATAGCTTATGTGACTTTACGTGACTCTTTTTTCCGTTTTGGATTTTTTATGAATTTAAAAAAAAAAATAAATTTTTAGGCAAAAATATTTTTTTTTTTCATACATTTATTTTTACCGGCAAAACTGTTGAGTATATAGAAAAACGTTATATTAACAGATTAAAGGAATTGTAATTTTTAATTTTTTTTTAACTTGTTTTAGCAAAATCGGACTAGTGGTTCTCGAGTTATGTCAAAAAAAATACCAACAAAGGTGACAATTCCCCTACATGATAGTTACTAACTTCAAATCGATATATTTCGATTCCTAGACGTGACCCAGTGGAACGCCGGGCCAGGTATAACTTGTTTTTGACCGATATAACATTTCCCGTTGGTTTCATCCCATCCCGATTTTGACTGTCGCATAGTGTAATGAGACTTAATATGTTCAATAATGAAATTCCAAAGGAACTAATTTGAAGTTATAACTAAAAATCATGTAAACATAATTTTAAGCTATAAATAAGATTCTTTTCGAATAGAGACCAGTTTGGTATCAGTCTTACAACAAGACGTACGTTTATTTGTAAAACGTACACCGGGCTCACCCAAAGTTAATTGGCGCCCAACGTGGCCGCCCGCGATAAGTGTCGGCCGAATAACAAGTATCCTCGCCGGAGGACAAAATGTAAGAACCAAATAAAATACAAGTATCCTCGCCGGAGGAGAAAAGGTAAAAACAAACTCTAAAATATCCTCACTGGAGGAGAAAAAAATTAAATATTTAAATAAGTACCCTCTCTGGAGGAGAAAAAGAATTAAAGAAACAAACTTTTAAACAAGTATCCTCACTGTAGGAGAGAAGGAATAAAAAAAAACTTTTAAACAAGTATCCTCACCGTAAGAGAAAAATAATTTAAACTCCAAATAAATATCCTCATTAAAGGAGGAAATTTTTAACAAAAATACAGTTATGATAAAAGATCAACAACCAAGTGGCAGTAGTGATAATTAAAACAACAACACAGTGGTAGCGGAGATAGATTAGGATATAACAACAGTGGCAAGAAGACCAACAAATCGATAAAAATAGTGACAGCAACAAGGAGGTGAAGCACCAAAATTAATGTAAGAATTATTAAATTTTATTTTATATTTAAAAAAAATAATAATTTGGAAGTCGTATTTAAATATATAGGAAAGGATAAGAAAGCCACACTAGCAGATTATTATTACAAAGAGACACTCGAATCAGAAAAGGTAGCAATTATTCAGGTTGCAAAAAAAGGGGTAAATTTTAAAATGGCACGAAATCTAAGTGGTCCAAAATATGAAAAATTATACTATTAAGATTATTGTGAAGAAAATCATAAAAGTGGAAAGTGTCCTTATAGAAAAAGGTGTCGTTGATTAGTGAAGTGTATAAATATAAATCTGGACGGGTTAATAAACAACTTTTCAAATATAACTTTAAATAATAAGAATGAGGCTCTAGTAGCAAGATTAACTGCGGCAACGAGTGCATCACTCAGACTAGAGGTGTCTGAAGTGCGAAGGCAAATTGAGGGATTAACAAAATCAGTAACCATAACTGATTACAGACCAGAAGTGGTCGACGCAAATTAGCTGTGATGAATCACTAGAGGTAATAAAATCATTACCAGAATTTTCTGGTAAGCAAAATAAATATGTTAGCTGGAGGGATTAAGCTAATAATGCCATGAGCTTATATGTGAGAGGCAGCCGTAGGTATTTTGCTGCACTAACACTTTTACGCAACAGGATTACCCAGGACGCGAATGATTTATTATCAAACCATGGGGCATTTCTAAGTATTGACGCCATTTTAGCGCGACTAGATTTTGCTTATGCTGACAAAAGGCCTGCTCATATTATTGAGCAAGAGATGAGCATTTTGCTCCATGGTAGTAATACTATTATTGAGTATTACAATTACGAAAAATTAACCCTACTCATAAATAAAATGATTATGACATACGGATCTGACAGTGCAGTGACCAAAGAGTTAAATGCTAAAAAAAGGCACGACGCTCTACGTATATTCATTATGGGACTAAACGGTAATTTATCAAATATTTTATTTTCACTTTCACCAAGCGATTTACCGAATGCTCTTGCAACAGCACAGGAATTGAAATCGAACAATATGCGAGCCACCTTCGCACTACAATTTGGGAAAACACAAATTTTTCCAAGTGCCAATAATAACAAATATAACAATTTTAGCAATCATTTTCGTTTTGCACAAAGTCAACCACAAAGAAATAATTTTCAGAAGATAACTCACAGCTTGATCAGGCTCGACCAACACCAATGAATTCAAATCCAAAATCGGCTGCAGCAAAAGCCACGAAATACTTAATGTAATTATCGAAATAATTATAACTCATAACTAGAACTATTTAGCTGAGAAAAGACCAAATGCCAGTGCTCAGTTAAGTGCTCAACCACCTAATAAAACACAGCGATTGAACAATATTAATGAGGATCATTTTTTAGGGGAAAAGTAGACTTGTCATATATCCTGCTATATGACAAAGGCATTGACCGCGATTTACAAATTTTAATTGATATAGGAGCAACGAGTTTGTACATAAAAGTAGGAATATATCTATATATATAAAAATGTTGTGAAAAATGTATAGTAATTCATCAATTGAGAACGGTTGGGCCGATTTGGCAAAATTTTTCTTTTAGTTGTTCGCAATTTCCAGGGGAAGGTTTTCACGGTAGAAAATTTTGGGAAAACTTTCCGGGAATGTCATGAAATTGGAAAAATCGAAAATTGATTTTTTTGTATGGAATTTTTTGTGCAATTACTTCGTACTTGTATTTTATCGCATGATTTGATGATTTTGAACCATTTTAAGGTGGAAAATTCGTTGTGAAGCTTGGAAAATTTCGGGTAATTGTGATATTCATTGCGAACATGAATCGATTGGGAACAATTTTCTCCTAAATATGTTTCATAACCAATTCGAATGGTTGCTGCTTTTTTGGAAAAGTGTTTAGAAGGAGTACACAAAGTTTTAATTTTTCCGATACGTGGGGCAGGGGTCGAGCTACGCTAGAAAATGGGCCGAATTGGCAAGGGGTCGAGCTACGCTAAAAAATGGGTACGTAGGCAGCCTTTTGCCTAAATTAGCATATAGGATCCATTTTTCCCGTTAAGTGGGCTAGGGACCGATCTATTCGAAAAAGTCTTATTTATGGTCCGCTTTGCTTGAAATTTGGAAAGTAGGTAGCGTATTGTCTGGGTTAAAATATAGGATACTTTTTCTGATAGGTGGACCAGATACCGATCTATTGGAAAAAATCTTATTTATGGTGAGATTTGCTTGAAAGTTGGCACGTAGGTAGCTTATTCTCAGGGTTAAAATATTAGGTACTCTTTTTCTGATAGTTGCACCAGAGACCGATCTATTCCAAAAATTCTTTTTTATGGTATGATTTGCTTCAAATTAAATACCCGTATTATAGATATGCGTAAAATAGAATTGAGTCATTGTTTTACAGTTCGAAAGGGGTTTGAAGGCGCCGCAAACATGCGGGTATTGGCTATTTAACAATCTTATTATACACGCCAACAAAAATAGAAACAAATTTGATGCAGCAAATGTTAACGCTATTTTTGACGTAAGCATAAAGTTTCGGTCAGCTCCAGATTTTAAGAAAAACAAGGTCAGTGTCAAGGAATCGCGATTTTGTAATATTTGAGAAGCTCTAGCAAAGAAACAAAGGGTGGTAGAACCTCCCACTTAGGCTTAGATTAAAGAAAGAAAATCTCGGCTACTATCTTTGCAAATTCCTGGACCTTTGCTTGATGGTCACTTATAGTTATCCGTTGAACAGGAAAAACTGATTTTGGGAAGTTTGAGTACCTACCGCAATTAAGAAAAATTCCACTTAGGCTTAAATTCAGGCTTGGACTTCTGACTTCAATCACTGAAAATACCATTCCTGCACCTTGACCCTGCGGTCCTTGCTTTATGTTGACTAAACAGAATGTGGATCAATGATACTCACCAGTTTGGAAATTGCCACCAACTAGACTATAGACTAGATTCAAGAACGATTCACTACCGAGCCGCAAGGACTTCCTCCCGGTATAACGCTTTCAATCAGGTTATTTAAGACGGTAATGGAGGATATGCCTTCTGTCGACCACAAAACCAAACGTGAAATCTATCACGCAAAGCTACATCGCCCCCGAAAACACCACTAACGCCAACAACACATATGTTTGATAGATTCGAAAAGAAAATTGAAGAACAAAGAGTCTGTATTATTGAAGAGTTGAGTGCTGTTATGAAGAGCTCTGAGGAGGGTGCCGAAACTGCAAATTTAAAGTTTTCTATAGCGGCGATTCAGACGAGAGTATCTGCAGTTGAAAACTCGTGCGCTGAGGTTCTTCCCTGACGCAGTAATGGAAAAAGGCAACAACATCAATGCGCCTCTTGTAGTGAAGTTATTCTCTTCGCGTGAACGTTCTCAGCTTTTTAAATCTATTGCTGCATTTTTCAAGACAAATAACACTGGTCGACGGCCAAAATTTACCAGAGACGCCGTTATGAAATTCGTATGTAAAATCACCCCCTGATTCCCTGATATTTTTAATTTTATGGTACCGTTTTTGAGATATTTGCAATTTACCGTTTTTGCAAAAAAAAAAAAAAATTGGGTCCACTTAATCATATATATCTCAAGAACGAATTAAGCTTTTAAAAGGTAATAAAATTTTCTATAAGCTGTGCATTCAACACTTTTTGCTAGGCCCTGTAGATTCAAAGATAACGAACAATCATTACCGATTTTTTCAATTTTTTTTGTAAAAATATAAAA
>NW_016159611.1:26786-38115 GCF_001687245.7 Rhagoletis zephyria
ATCTGCAAAAAAATAAAAGGTTTTCGAGATCCTTCCCCGCAAAGTACAATTTTTTTTATATTTTTACAAAAAAAAATTGAAAAAATCGGTAATGATTGTTCGTTATCTTTGAATCTACAGGGCCTAGCAAAAAGTGTTGTATGCACAGTTTATAGAAAATTTTATTACCTTTTAAAAGCTTCAAACCGTTTTGGAATTGCTTAATTCGTTCTTGAGATATATATGATAAAGTGGACCCAATTTTTTTTTTTTTTGCAAAAACGGTAAATTGCAAATATCCCAAAAACGGTACCATAGAATTAAAAATAACCTTGATTTTCGGAATCAGGGGGTGATTTTACATAAGAATTTCATAACGGCGTTTCTGGTAAAGAGAAAAAGTTGACATTGATCAGCCCGGTTATGGGACGATTTAACTACATGAGAGCTTGCCAAAGATGCTGCGAGAAGCCATGTCGTATGCCTATGAATGCAAGAGAAATAAGAAATTGGCCTCAGCGTTCTCCATCCGTGGGAAAGTTTTTTTGCGGTTAAATTCCAATGAAGAGCCCAAAACCATGTACACCGAAGCTGACGTGGAGCAACACAACCAAATAATTACACATACATACACTATGTTAACTAGATTACTCTCTATACACTTATATTTAGATTATTTTAATGTTTTCAATTATAGAGAACAATTTATGTTACTTAAGAAGGGTTTCTCTTACACTGTTGTATCCTCTTATCGTCACCTTATTATAATTGTATCTCTGTTAAATACTTGTTCAATGTTTTCTCTACTTACTACTTTCTACTTTTATTTATCTTCATATTGTCATTTCGAAGTGCTTATATTTATGCGATATAATGATGCATGATTCAACTGTTGGCTCTGGCGATCTAAACTTGAAAACGTCGTTGAAATTGGTAAGTGATTTCCATCCTGGATTTCGAATTTGCCATTTTAATGCGAGAAGCTTAAATCAGTCAAAACTTGACTACCTGAGCTACATTTTAGAGTGTGTGTGTTTAAATAGTGTGTGTCACTGAGACCTGGTTTAGAAATGACAATATTGACAGTATTTATAATTTATGCAATTTTTCTGTGGTGAGGAATGACAGACATCTTGATGAGCGGGGTCGTGGTATAGCGATATATCACAAGAATGAGTTACAACACAAAATCTACTATATATTTGTGGAAGTATGTATGTATGTATGTGCCACGTTGCAGCCTAAACGGACGGACAGAATCAAACAAAATTTTGGCAGAGTATTGCCATGACTCCTGAGCCTATAATAGGGTACAAAAAATTGGGATCCTGCAAGGGGGCGTGGCACCTCCCATAGGCATGTAATTTTTAATCAGCCATAACTTCGGAACCATTAGTCACACGAACTTGAAATTTGGTATGCACACATTTTAATAGTAGGTTCTTTTAGTAGGGTATATATAAACGAGTTTGTAAAAGGCGGCGTGGCACACCTCATAGGCGCGGAATATTTGGTCAGCTATAACTTCGGAAAAATATGTCACATGAAATTTAAAATTGGTACTCAGACTTATCTATGGTAGGTGCTTATAATAGGCCCATAGGCGTGGAATTTTTTATCAGCTATAACTTCGGAACATAAGTCCCAAGAACTTGAAATTTGGTATGAAGGCATGTCTACGGTAGGTGCTTATAGGAGGGAATATATAAACGAATTTGTAAAAGGGGGCGTGGCACATCCCATAGGCGTGGAATTTTTTATCAGCTATAACTTCGGAACATAAGTCCCAAGAACTTGAAATTTGGTATGAAGGCATGTCTACGGTAGGTGCTTATAGGAGGGAATATATAAACGAATTTGTAAAAGGGGGCGTGGCACATCCCATAGGCGTGGAATATTTTATCAGCTATAACTTCGGAACCTTAAGTCACAGGAACTTGAAATTTGGTATGCAAACATATCAATGGTAGGTGCTTATAGGAGGGAATATATAAACGAATTTGTAAAAGGGGGCGCGGCACATCCCATAGGCGTGGAATTTTTTATCAGCTATAACTTCGGAACCTTAAGTCACAGGAACTTGAAATTTGGTATGCAGACATACCAATGGTTGGTGCTTATAGGAGGGTATATATAAATGAGTTTGTAAAAGGAGGCGTGGCACATCCCGTAGGCGTTGAATTTTTTATCAGCTATAACTTCGGAACCATAAGTCACACGAACTTGAAATTTGGTATGCAGACATTTTAATGGTAGGTGCTTATAGGAGGGAATATATAAACGAGTTTGTAAAAGGGGGCGTGGCACATCCCATAGGCGTGGACTATTTTGTCAGCTATAACTTCGGAAAAATATGCCACATGAAATTGAAAATTGGTACGCAGACTTATCTATGGTAGGTGCTTATAATAGGCCCATAGGCGTGGAATTTTTTATCAGCTATAACTTCGGAACATAAGTCCCAAGAACTTGAAATTTGGTATGAAGGCATGTCTACGGTAGGTGCTTATAGGAGGGAATATATAAACGAATTTGTAAAAGGGGGCGTGGCACATCCCATAGGCGTGGAAATTTGTATCAGCTATAACTTCGGAACGTTAAGTCACACTAACTTGAAATTTGGTATGCAGACATTTTAATGGTAGGTGCTTATAGGACGGAATATATAAACGAGTTTGTAAAAGGGGGCGTGGCACATCCTATGGGCGTGGAATTTTTTATCAGCTATAACTTCGGAACCTTAAGTCACAGGAACTTGAAATTTGGTATGCAGACATTTTAATGGTAGGTGCTTATAGGACGGAATATATAAACGAGTTTGTAAAAGGGGGCGTGGCACATCCTATGGGCGTGGAATTTTTTATCAGCTATAACTTCGGAACCATAAGTCACACGAACTTGAAATTTCGTATGCAGGCATGTCTATAGTAGGGGCTTATAGTATGGCATATATAAATGAGTTTGTAGAAGGGGGTGTGGCACATCCCATAGGCGTTGAATTTTTTATCAGCTATAACTTCGTAACCATAAGTCCCAAGAACTTGAAATTTGCAATGCAGACATTTTAATAGTAGGTGCTTATAGGAGATAATATATAAACGAGTTTGTAAAAGGGGGCGTGGCACATCCCATGGGCGTGGAATTTTTTATCCGCTATAACTTCAGAACCATAAGTACCAAGAACTTGAAATTTGGAATGCAGGCATGTCTATGGTAGGCGCTTATGGTATGGCATATATAAATGAGTTTGTAAAAGGGGGCGTGGCACATCCCATGGGCGTGGAATTTTTTATCCGCTATAACTTCAGAACCATAAGTACCAAGAACTTGAAATTTGGAATGCAGGCATGTCTATGGTAGGCGCTTATGGTATGGCATATATAAATGAGTTTGTAAAAGGAAGCGTGGCGCATCCCATAGGCGTTGAATTTTTTATCAGCTATAACTTCGAAACCTAAGTCACACGAACTTGAAATTTGGTATGCAGGCATGTCTATGGTAGGCGCTTATAGTATGGCATATATAAATGAGTTTGTAAAAGGGGGCGTGGCACATCCCATAGGCGTGGAATTTTTTATCAGCTATAACTTCGAAACCTAAGTCACACGAACTTGAAATTTGGTATGCAGGCATGTCTATGGTAGGCGCTTATAGTATGGCATATATAAATGAGTTTATAAAACAGGGCGTGGCACATTCCATAGGCGTGCTAAGAATTTGGTTCATATTTGCGAATGTATGTGTTAATAACGCTGATTATTTTCAAATCTTAGTAGGCTCTTTTTGATTATTGAAAGCATTGAGCGAATTTGAATTTTTAAAATAGCATTGATTAAGGTACATTGAACAGGTAGTATCAGTAGAGCAGCTGATTTGATTTATTTTCAAATTATTTGGTCTCGAAAATGTCAAATATTTTTAATTTTTTCTCACAAAAATTCTGAATTGCTAAAATCCATTTGCATGTGAAACCTTTTTCCATACAAAACAAGCGATTGAAGAGCAGCTTTTGGAACGTTCGCCCAACTCAGCAGCACGACCGCTGATTACTGGGCCTTGCAAAGGATGGATCAATGCTTCGAGAAGCAAACAAATTTACTAGGAAAGAAAGTTGCATCAATTTTTATTTTTTCCAATTTCAATTTTTTATTTTTTATAATTTTTTGTATTTCACATGGCACGCTTTGATTTAGAAGAAAAAATTCAGAACAGTTTTTGACACTTTCGATACCAGAAGCAACAACAAAATACACGCAAATGTTGTTTTTGCTCTACTGATACTACCTGTTTAATGTGCCTTGGCATTGATGCTAAGATTTACATACATTCATATTTGCGAATGTATGAATCTATAAATAACGTTTAAGTTAATATTTTCAAATCTTAGTATGCTGTTTTTGAATATTAAAATTATTTAGCGAATTTGAATTTTTAAAATAACATCGATGCTAAGATTTAAATTCTTATTTACGAATATATGTATGTATGTGTTAATAATGTTTACGTTAATATTTTCAAAGCTCAGTAGTGTGTTTTTGAATATTCAAATTATTTAGCGAATTTGAATTTTTAAAATAACATCGATGCTAAGATTTAAATTCTTATTTACGAATATATGTATGTATGTGTTAATAATGTTTACGTTAATATTTTCAAAGCTCAGTAGTGTGTTTTTGAATATTTAAATTATTTAGCGAATTCGAATTTTTAAAATAGCATTGATGCTAAGATTGACATTCATATTTGGGAACGTAAATATGTATGTATGTATTAATAATTTATGTTAATATTTTTAAATCTTTGTACGCTGTTTTTGAGTATTGAAAATATTTAGCGAATTCGAATATTTGAAATAGCTTTGATGCTAAACTTTCGTTCCTCAACATTTCTGGATAAAGCCTGTAAAACTGTCAAACAGCAAAATTGCTCTCAGAGAAAGAGAGAAAAACCAAAAAGTACGGGAACGCTTTTCGGGTAAAAGCTGGCAAAACTACGTAGCAGTTTTTTATCGTTTGGCGATCTTCTAAATTTTGCTCAAATACACCAGAAAATTAACAAAAATACTTACAAGACTTGATATTTCTTCGCTGGGATATATTTAATAAGGTGAAAATGCAGATGCGCATTTTTTTTCCTTACTAAAATTTGGAATCATTTGAACAGCTGGTGGTTTGATACTTTACCAGATTTTACGAGCAAAAATTAGTTGCGTTCCCTAACTCACAGGAAGTTGCAAGAATTTACAGGAATTTACCAGAAAGCGTTCCTGTACTCGGTTCTCTGGCTTCTTTTGCTTTTTGACAGTTTTACAGGTTTTAGCCTAGAAAAGTTGGGGAACGCAACTATTCTTCGGGTAAAATCTTGCAGCTTCTGACAAAGAGAGGACCGAATTTACTCTCCCATTTTTCCCCTACTTTGCCAGAGAACCGAGTACGGGAACGCTTTCTTGTAAAATCCTGTAAATTCTTGCAACTTCTTGCGAGTTAGGGAACGCAAAAAATTTTTGCAGTTTTTGCAAATTTTTTACAATTAAAAATGCTGTTTTTAAAAAGTCTTCTATAACCCAAGTGTGGGATATTAAATTCTCTACATATATGTATTTGAGCATTTTTTACTAAAAATGCAAAATAAGCTTGCAAATCGCAAAAAAAACAAAACTACTTAAATCCAAGATGGCGGAAAGTTGCCAAATGAAATTTAGGGTCAAGACCATGATCTACGTGTAGTAAAGAAAATTATGACAAATATAATTAGTAAAGAAAATGATGACAAATATAATTGAAGCAACAATTATTACTGGATGTGGCCAAGGAGAAGACGTTTTTCTGCCAAGAATTCCATTAGTTCCCACAGATCTCCCGTTTGAATTTAAAAGGCTTCAGTTTCCTTTGAGGCTTAGTTTCGCTATGTCGATAAACAAATTGCAAGGTCAAACGTTAAAGGTGGCTGGACTTCAGGTGGAAGAGCCCTGCTTTACCCACGGTCGATTGTATGTTGGATACTCACGAGTGGGAAGTCAGAATAATCTTTATGATTATGCACCACACAATAAAACAAAAATATTGTTTATAAGGAAGCCTTTAATTAAATAAAAACAAAAAAATTAGTTGTAAATAGTACGTATCCTTATATCTTGACCAAGTAGAGTGTTTGATGATTGAATTTTTCAACAACTTCCAATGCTGCCTTGTGATAAATATGTGTAAACAATCCCAGAAGGTCATGTGACTAAAGTAATTTATTTCAACATATCAATAGATTTAGTGTAATTTATGAGCATATAATACTATGCGGGGATTTAAACATTGATTAGCTATTGAAAAATGAATGTGCCACGAATTTGTTTGATGATATGTCAAGTGTAGGTTTAAATGTTGTAAACAATTTGCCTACTCGTTTTGGTCCCAAATGCAAGCCTAGATTGTTGGATTTATTTTGTGTGTCGGATATGTCCTGTGTGTAACATTTCGAACAGCTCTCTATAAGTAGTGTTAGCGACCATGACTTGTTATTCCTAAGTTTATTTATTTATTTCAAAAAAGTCAATAAACTACAAAGGTTCTTACTGACTAAAACGATACAGAGAACTAAAGTGCAGAAGACACTAAAATAAAATTGAATTCAATAAACTATAAAATATATTCTTGGGCAAAGAAAAATCAAGCAAAATAGAATTCGAAATCTCGTTGAGTTCTCGAAGTGCACGCACTAACGGGGCGTTTCTTGCGTAATTCGTACTGAGGGCCTTGAGGTAAAAGGGAAGATTAAAACGAAGTGTTCTCGCAGGAATAAGAAATTGAATAGCAAGCAGTAATGCGGGGCAATCGATTTCACCACTTACCAAGCCACCCCCAAAAGACAAGGAAAGAATAGTCCTTCTGCTTTCGAGGGACTTAAGGTTAATCAAAAGGAGGCGGAAATTGTACGGAGGGATGGGAGTGGAGAAATTGAGGGAAGAAAGGGCATATTTAAGGAAAACTTTTTGAATACGCTCAATTCTATCGATGGCAAATTTATGATGAGGTCTCCAGATGAGTGCTGCATATTCAAGCTTTGGACGAACAAAAGACGTGTAGAGTAATTTCAGAGTGTAGGGATCAGACGCAGCATATGATTTAGATATGATAAAATTGATGTGGTTATTGAATAAAAAGGACGCATCGAAAATTACACCAAGGTCTTTGATCTCAGAAACTGACTGAAGGGAGATACTGTATGACGTTTGCACATCGTTACGTAGTTTGGAAAACGTTACGTGATAACACTTGCTAATATTGAGATGTAGGTGAGACCGACAACACCATAAGTACAATCTATTTATATCTAATTGAACCCTAGAGGCATCTTCAGAACTCTTAATCGAAGAAAAAACTTTTAGGTCATCCGCGTAAAGCAAGAACCTAGAGAGCGAAAAACAGCTGCCTATATCATTAATAAAAATAACAAAGAGTAAAGGTCCTAAGATGCTACCCAGTGGTACGCCAGATGATGCAGTAAATGGAGTAGAAGATACCCCCTCGATTGAGTCCACGCAGCACCTATTACTTAAATATGAATTCAGCCACTTCAGGAATATAGAGTGGAAACCCATCGTGGCAAGCTTGCGCAACAGAATGCAATGGGATACTTTGTCGAATGCCTTGGAAAAGTCAGTGTATATACAATCAACTTGGAGCCCAGAAGAAAACGTGTCAATGCAGTATTCACTAAAGACCGTTAGGTTAGTAAGCGTAGACCGTCCAGCGACAAAGCCATGCTGGTGAGGTGAAATTAAACTCTTAACGGCAAAGTACATTTTTTCCTTCACTATACTTTCGAACAGTTTAGAAATTGTAGACAGCTTGGAGATAGGCCTATAGTTAGTAACATCATTATTTTTGCCACTTTTGAAAATTGGGGTAATAGTGGTTACTTTCCAGTTATCAAAAAAAACTCCAGTACGTAGTGAGGTGTTGAAAATAAATTTAATAGGTGGTATTAGCGCTGGGCATTTTTTTAGAAGGGCGGAACAAAGACCATCAATGTCAGTCTGAGTTGAGACTTTCAAAGAATTAATGCCCCGAATTATGTCATCAGAAGTAAGACTTAGGGAGCCAAAGTTTAGTGATGAATGTGGGTTATTGTGAGAAGAGTAGCACGGGTCACTAACGTCGTCATTAGAAAAATTCGATTTAAAAAAATCGGCGAATAAATTGGCAACTTCTAAAGGTGAGTTTTTCCCCAAGACAAACCGCAGAAGGAACACCTACGCCGAAAATATAGTTTCTATAAAGGAACTTATTTAGGCAGTTGAATTTTTTCAACAGTTGCTGATACCGTGAAAAATGGGACTGTACCTTAGTTTTTTTTAACTTATTAAAAAACTTATTTCGTTGGTTCTTAAGTTTTTTTAGTTCATAATTGTACCACGGAAGTTTGTAGGCCCTTTTTTCTTTATTGGAATATTTTTAAGACAGATTTCGTTTACTCGATATTTAAAAGTACAATAACAGCTTTCAACATCTAAACTGGAGAACAGATTCGCCCAGTCAGTTTCAAGCAAGCGAGAGTTTAGTTTATCAAAGTCACAACATCCATATTTGAACGTAACATTTTCTTCAGACTTGCTGACATAGAATTCATAGAATTCCACCTTAAGTGATAACGAGACATGATGTTTGTCTGCCGGAGAGAATGGGGAGACACTGGGAAAAGGTGGTGTTAATATTCGCACTGGTGAAAACCAGATCAAGAATTCTATTAAGCTTGTTAGTAAAATAATTAATTTGAGTTAAATCTAGGCTTAATATATTATCTATACAATACGACTCATGCGCAGCTGTAATATTGGTTGGAGTAAGACCCAAGTTAGAGAAACATCCAGACCACGAAATGTTAGGAAGGTTGAAATCACCAAATACACAAAGATGATTATCAGCTAAGTTGAACAAGGTGAACAAAGTGAACAATATTATCTGTGTGTGCTTTATAAATGGAGTAGTTGCTATTAGGCGGAATATACGATGCAATTAGATATAAGGAGCCATAAGCAGGTGATCCACTTAGGCAGATACACAATTAATCCAAATGTGTATAATGTAAGATTAAATGCTCCTCCTAATATGACACTAGATTTCTTATATTTTGGAGATTTTAATAAGGTTCAAATTAAAGATTTAGCTACTGAAGCTTCGGCCCTCCCTTGGAACGACTGCTGGTTTTTAGCTGACGTTGTGAGAGGCAGCCGTAGGTATTTTGCTGCACTAACACTTTTACGCAACAGGATTACCCAGGACGCGAACGATTTATTATCAAACCATGGGGCATTTCTAAGTATTGACGCCATCTTAGCGCGACTAGATTTCGCTTATGCTGACAAAAGGCCTGCTCATATTATTGAACAAGAGATGAGCATTTTGCGCCATGGTAGTAATACTATTATTGAGTATTACAATTACGAAAAATTAACCCTACTCATAAATAAAATGATTATGACATACGGATCAGACAGTGCAGTGACCAAAGAGTTAAATGCTAAAAAAAGGCACGACGCTCTACGTATATTCATTATGGGACTAAACGGTAATTTATCAAATATTTTATTTTCACTTTCACCAAGCGATTTACCGAATGCTCTTGCAACAGCACAGGAATTGAAATCGAACAATATGCGAGCCACCTTCGCACTACAATTTGGGAAAACACAAATTTTTCCAAGTGCCAATAATAACAAATATAACAATTTTAGCAATCATTTTCGTTTTGCACAAAGTCAACCACAAAGAAATAATTTTCAGAAGATAACTCACAGCTTGATCAGGCTCGACCAACACCAATGAATTCAAATCCAAAATCGGCAGCAGCAAAAGCCACGAAATACTCAATGTGATTATCGAAATAATTACATAACTCATAACTAGAACTATTTAGCTGAGAAAAGACCAAATGCCAGTGCTCAGTTAAGTGCTCAACCACCTAATAAAACACAGCGATTGAACAATATTAATGAGGATCATTTTTTAGGGGAAAAGTAGACTTGTCATATATCCTGCTATATGACAAAGTCATTGACCGCGATTTACAAATTATAATTGATATAGGAGCAACGAGTTTGTACATAAAAGTAGGAATATATCTATATATATAAAAATGTTGTGAAAAATGTATAGTAATTCATCAATTGAGAACGGTTGGGCCGATTTGGCAATTTCCAGGGGAAGGTTTTTACGGAAAAAAATTTTGGGAAAACTTTCCGGGAAAGTCATGAAATTGGAAAAATCGAAAATTGATTTTTTTGTATGGAATTTTTTGGGCAATTACTTCGGGATGGCTTTCGAATGGTAAAATAGAAAATTCTGGAAAAGTCAGAAAAATCCAGAAAAATGCGAAATATTTGAATTTTTCGACGAAATTTGTATTTTATTGCATGATTTGATGATTTTGAACAATTTTAAGGTGGAAAATTCGTTGTGAAGCTTGGAAAATTTCGGGTAATTGTGATATTCATTGCGAACATAAATCGATTGGGAACAATTTTCTCCTAAATATGTTTCATAACCAATTCGAATGGTTGCTGCTTTTTTGGAAAGGTGTTTAAAAGGAGTACACAAAGTTTTAATTTTTCCGATACGTGGGGCAGGGGTCGAGCTACGCTAGAAAATGGGCCGAATTGGCAAGGGGTCGAGCTACGCTAAAAAATGGGTACGTAGGCAGCCTTTTGCCTAAATTAGCATATAGGATCCATTTTTCCCGTTAAGTGGGCTAGGGACCGATCTATTCGAAAAAGTCTTATTTATGGTCCGCTTTGCTTGAAATTTGGCAAGTAGGTAGCGTATTGTCTGGGTTAAAATATAGGATACTTTTTCTGATAGGTGGACCAGATACCGATCTATTGGAAAAAATCTTATTTATGGTGCGATTTGCTTGAAAGTTGGCACGTAGGTAGCTTATTCTCAGGGTTAAAATATTAGATACTCTTTTTCTGATAGTTGCACCAGAGACCGATCTATTCCAAAAATTCTTTTTTATGGTATGATTTGCTTCAAATTAAATACCCGTATTATAGATATGCGTAAAATAGAATTGAGTCATTGTTTTACAGTTCGAAAGGGGTTTGAAGGCGCCGCAAACATGCGGGTATTGGCTATTTAACAATCTTATTATACACGCCAACAAAAATAGAAACAAATTTGATGCAGCAAATGTTAACGCTATTTTTGACGTAAGCATAAAGTTTCGGTCAGCTCCAGATTTTAAGAAAAACAAGGTCAGTGTCAAGGAATCGCGATTTTGCAATATTTGAGAAGCTCTAGCAAAGAAACAAAGGGTGGTAGAACCTCCCACTTAGGCTTAGATTAAAGAAAGAAAATCT
>NW_016159611.1:38140-67052 GCF_001687245.7 Rhagoletis zephyria
GCCAAATTTCAAGCAAAGCGGACCATAAATAAGACTTTTTCGAATAGATCGGTCCCTAGCCCACTTAACGGGAAAAATGGATCCTATATGCTAATTTAGGCAAAAGGCTGCCTACGTACCCATTTTTTAGCGTAGCTCGACCCCTTGCCAATTCGGCCCATTTTCTAGCGTAGCTCGACCCCTGCCCCACGTATCGGAAAAATTAAAACTTTGTGTACTCCTTTTAAACACCTTTCCAAAAAAGCAGCAACCATTCGAATTGGTTATGAAACATATTTAGGAGAAAATTGTTCCCAATCGATTTATGTTCGCAATGAATATCACAATTACCCGAAATTTTCCAAGCTTCACAACGAATTTTCCACCTTAAAATTGTTCAAAATCATCAAATCATGCAATAAAATACAAATTTCGTCGAAAAATTCAAATATTTCGCATTTTTCTGGATTTTTCTGACTTTTCCAGAATTTTCTATTTTACCATTCGAAAGCCATCCCGAAGTAATTGCCCAAAAAATTCCATACAAAAAAATCAATTTTCGATTTTTCCAATTTCATGACTTTCCCGGAAAGTTTTCCCAAAATTTTTTTCCGTAAAAACCTTCCCCTGGAAATTGCCAAATCGGCCCAACCGTTCTCAATTGATGAATTACTATACAAAGTAGGTAGCGTATTGTCTGGGTTAAAATATAGGATACTTTTTCTGATAGGTGGACCAGATACCGATCTATTGGAAAAAATCTTATTTATGGTGAGATTTGCTTGAAAGTTGGCACGTAGGTAGCTTATTCTCAGGGTTAAAATATTAGATACTCTTTTTCTGATAGTTGCACCAGAGACCGATCTATTCCAAAAATTCTTTTTTATGGTATGATTTGCTTCAAATTAAATACCCGTATTATAGATATGCGTAAAATAGAATTGAGTCATTGTTTTACAGTTCGAAAGGGGTTTGAAGGCGCCGCAAACATGCGGGTATTGGCTATTTAACAATCTTATTATACACGCCAACAAAAATAGAAACAAATTTGATGCAGCAAATGTTAACGCTATTTTTGACGTAAGCATAAAGTTTCGGTCAGTTCCAGATTTTAAGAAAAACAAGGTCAGTGTCAAGGAATCGCGATTTTGTAATATTTGAGAAGCTCTAGCAAAGAAACAAAGGGTGGTAGAACCTCCCACTTAGGCTTAGATTAAAGAAAGAAAATCTCGGCTACTATCTCTGCAAATTCCTGCACCTTTGCTTGATGGTCACTTATAGTTATCCGTTGAACAGGAAAAACTGATTTTGGGAAGTTTGAGTACCTACCGCAATTAAGAAAAATTCCACTTAGGCTTAAATTAATGCTTGGACTTCTGACTTCAATCTCTGAAAATACCATTCCTGTACCTTGACCCTGCGGTCCTTGCTTTATGTTGACTAAACAGAATGTGGATCAATGATACTCACCAGTTTGGAAATTGCCAACTAAACTATAAAGATTCAAGAACGATTCACTATCGAGCCGCAAGGACTTCCTCCCGGTATAACGCTTTCAATCAGGTTATTTAAGACGGTAATGGAGGATATGCCTTCTGTCGACCACAAAACCAAACGTGAACGTGAATTGCTGGCGAAAACGTTGGACCAAACATTTCAAAAAAAAAAAATAGTTTTGGGCGGGACGGAGTTCGCCGGGTAAGCTAGTAAAAAATAAAAATGAACTAAATATTAACAAACGGGTAAATACGATAAATGGGTATACAATAATTATTTGGCAAAAGATGTCATATGAGTAGGACGTATTTGTGTGGTGCTCTTGCGTTTTTCACGTTTTTGGCTGTTTAAAGTTGGAATTTCCATACAACTGGTGATAAGTGTGTGTGCGTGTCTGAAGCGAATTGTTCCTGGGTGCTGGTGCCTTAATTTTAACATCAAAATGATCACAACACAACGCAAAAATCCATCACGCAAAGCTACATCCCGAAAACACCACTAACGCCAACAACACATATGTTTGATAGATTCGAAAAGAAGATCGAAGAACAAAGAGTCTGTATTATTGAAGAGTTGGTTGCTGTTATGAAGAGCTATGAGGAAAGGGTAATGCAGAAAATTGGTGAGTTAGCTGCCGAAACTGCAAATTTAAAGCTTTATATAGCGGCGATTCAGACGTGAGTATCTGCAGTTGAGAACTCGTGCGCTAAGGTTCTTACCTTACGCAGTGATATCACCGCTGCTCGCACTCAACTCAGTGAACTCGAAAGCAGCGCAGTCGCCACTGATATCATTATAAACGGTGTTTTTGGCAAAATATGCAGTCGAATACAACACAATACTCCACTGCTGCGTGATGTGTTCCGTTTGCGTAGTGTTAAAAGCAAAATGCAAAAAGGCAACAACAACAATGCGCCTATTGTAGTGAATTTATTCTCGCGTGACCGTGCTCAGCTTTTTAAATCTATTGCTGCATTTTTCAAGACAAATAAGAGATCGCTTGCCCTCTCTGACATGGATCAGCCTGGTTATGGGACGATTTATCTACATGAGAGCTTGCCAAAGATGCTGCGAGAAGTCAAGTCATATGCATCTGAATGCAAGAGAAATTAGAAATTGGCCTCAGCGTTCTCCATCCGTGGGAAAGTTTTTTTGCGGTTAAAGTCCAATGAAGAGCCCAAACCCGTGTGCACTAGGGCTGACGTGGATTCTCTTATAAGCAACACAACCAAATTATTACACATACATACACTATGGTAACTAGATTGCTCTTTATACACTTATATTTTGATTGTTTTAATGTTTGCAATTATAGAGTACAATTTATGTTACTTAAGAAGGGTTTCTCTTACACTGTTGTATCCTCTTATCGTTACCTTAGTATAATTGTATCTCTGTTAATTACTTGTTCATTGTTTTCTCTACTTACTACTTTCTACTTTTATTTATCTTCATATTGTCAATTCGAAGTGCTTATATTTATGCGATATGATGATGCATGATTCAACTGTTGGCTCTGGCGATCTAAACTTGGAAACGTCGTTGAACCTGGTAATTGATTTCTATCCTAGATTTCAAATTCGCCATCTAAATGCGAGAAGCTTAAGTCAGTCAAAACTTGACCTGAGCTACATTTTGGAGTGTGTGGGTGTTGATATAGTGTGTGTCACTGAAACGACAATATTGACAGTATTTATAATTAATGCAATTTTTCAGTTGTAAGGAATGACAGACATCTTGATAAGCGGGGTGGTGGTATAGCGATATATCACAATAATGAGTTACAACACAAAATAGTATATAAATCCATCCATCTTGATCAAGTAGAGTGTTTGATGGTTGAATTTTTCAATANGACCTGGTTTAGAAACGACAATATTGACAGTATTTATAATTAATGCAATTTTTCAGTTGTAAGGAATGACAGACATCTTGATAAGCGGGGTGGTGGTATAGCGATATATCACAATAATGAGTTACAACACAAAATAGTATATAAATCCATCCATCTTGATCAAGTAGAGTGTTTGATGGTTGAATTTTTCAATAGCTTCCAATGCTGGCTTGTGATAAATATGTGTATACAATCCAAGAAGGTCATGTGACTTAAGTAATTTATTTCAACAGATCAATAGATTTAGTGTAATTTATGAGCATATAATACTATTGAAAAATGAATGTGCCACGAATTGGTTTGATGATATGTCAAGTGTAGGTTTAAATGTTATAAACAATTTGCCTACTCGTTTTGGTCCCAAATGCAAGCCTAGTTTGTTGGATTTATTTTGTGTGTCGGATATGTCCTGTGTGTTACAATTTGAACAGCTCTCTATAAGTAGTGTTAGCGACCATGACTTATTATTCCTAAGTTATAATGTAAGATTAAATGCTCCTCCTAATGTGACACTAGATTTCTTATATTTTAGAGATTTTAATAAGGTTCAAATTAAAGATTTAGCTACTGAAGCTTCCGCCCTCCCTTGGAATGACTGCTGGTTTTTAGCTGACATTGATGAAAAAGCTGATCATTTCTCAACGTTAGTTAACTACCTTTTTGCCAAATATGTCCCTTTAAGAAAAGTTAAAATAAATAGAAATAAGCAGCCATGGTTCACCAAGGACGTTCGTAAAGCGATAAATGCGCGACACAAATGCTATTCTCTCTGGAAGTAAAACAGTAGTGAAGAAAATCGGACGGCGTTCAAACTTGTGCGCAATAGAGCTACTGAAGCCACGCGCAAAGCTAAGAAAGTTTACTTTCAGGGCAAACTCAATACAGACCTTCCACCTAAAGTGCTGTGGAATAATTTAAAAAATCTTGGGGTAAAACAAGTCTTGAAGACTGAGTGCAGGGTAGATGCTGACACTATGAATGAGTATTTTTCTGTAAAATTACCTAAGGAAAGTATTGCTTTTAAGCCTGATTGTGATCTGTTACGCGATCTTGATAATAAATTTTATTTTAGTCATGTCACTGAATCTGAAATAACAACCAGCATACTGTCAATTCGGTCGAATGCGATGGGTGAGGACAAAATCAGCTTAAGATTTATAAAATTAATTTTGCCATACATTATTCCACCATTGACGCACATTATAAATTTTTCGATAACAACATCAAGACTTGCTGACATTTGGAAAGTGGCTAGTATAGTACCTGTTGCTAAAAGATGTAATGCCACTCAACCTTGTGACTTTCGGCGAATAAGTATTTTGCCATCATTGTCAAAGGTTTTTGGAAAGGTTGGTATTGAATAAAATGGTGGATTACCTATTGGAGAATCCTCTCATTTCCGAATATCAATCCGGTTATCGAAGGGGGCATAGCTGTTCCACTGCAATGCTGAAAGTCATGGAGGATATACGACCATACTTTGATAAGGGTGACCTCACCATTCTCACGTTATTGGACTTTTCTAAAGCATTTGATACTGTTTGTCATAAAATTATCCTCCAAAAACTTGAGGCATACTTTGGATTCAGCAATGATGCAGTTAGATTAATATCAAGCTATCTTACGAATAGAATAGAATAATCACTGCTCCGCCTTAATGCCAATAGCAGCGGGGGTACCGCAACGTTCTATTCTTGGTTAGTCTTTATGTTAATGATATTGAAAAGTGCTGTAAAACTGTATCTATTCACTTATACGCTGATGATGCGCAGATATACCTCTCTGCACCTCTAGGCCTTACTGAGGACTTAGTTTTCAGAATTAACGAAGATCTAGAGTCAATTTGTATTTGGTCAAAACTTAATAGGCTTAATTTTAATGCAACCAAAACTCAAGCAATTGCCTTATCCCAATGTTCATATAGCATGGATAATATTTCTCCAATTATACTGAATGGTACCAATGTTAAGTTCGAGAAAGTTGTCAAATCCCTTGGCTTCAAGCTGAACATCTCTCTATCGTGCGTCGACCACGTAAATGCTTTAATCAGTAAATCATAGTCTGTACTGAGACAACTTTGGAAAACAGCAGCTTACATTCATCAGGAAATTAAACTAAAGCTTGTTAAAACTCTATTAGTGCCAATAATATCATATCAAAAGTTGGTATTTGGTTGCCCTGATAAAGCTTCCGTGAACAAATTACAATTACTAATTAACAATGCTGCTAGATATGTATACTTAAAACGTAAATTTGACCACATTTCTGTGTTTTGCATTAAAAATTTTTTATTCCAGCTTAACTCAATTTGACCGTCGCTTACTGCTATTTTTGCACAAGCTAGTCCACACCCGTTGTCCTAATTATCTCTTCTCGAAACTTACCTTTGCACAGTCAACTCGCACATGCAATTTTATAGTACCACACTTTAGATATTCAGCGACCGCAATAATGTTTTTCGTTAGAGCTGTGCAGTTGTGGAATTCTTTACATAATAAATTTAAATTGGAAACTAACCTTAAGCACTTCAAATTGGCTATTTATTCTATTTTCTCATTCTAAATCTTAAAACTTCTACATACTTTTTTTCCCCTGTTTCTTTATATATTCCCTTTTACCAACCCATCTCCATTAATTTTAAGAGCGTTTGCAATAATTGTAATAATTAGTTTTAAATTATTTACCTAAGTATTTTTAGGATATATATAGCACGTTAAAAGACTATGTCTTACTTTTGTCTAAATATTAAATAAATAAAATAAATTAAATATTACCACACAATCCATTTATTCGGAGTTAGACAAATTTTTTATGAAATCGATAATTTGGAATCAGATCTTTTAATAGGTTATAAATTTTAAAAGAAAGTTAACGCGGTAATAAATTTAAAAAATAAATCATTGACAACTATTAATGAAAAGGAGGAAATACTTTATAGTTCAGAAACTGAATCTGAACAGCCCGCCGAAGCATATCCCGGCAAATATGAAAATTGTGGGACAAAAGAGTCCTACAACGCCAGCCGATGGTAATACCGGCAAAATAAATAAAGTTAAAACTGTGGGACAAAGAAGTCCTACAACGCCAGTCGATGAAATTACCGACAACAAAAATAAAGGTAAAACTGGGGCACTAAGAAGTCTTACAACGCCGGTCGATGAATTTACCGACAATGAAATTAAATATTTAATCCAAATTACTTTAGAGGAAAAATAGTTTGAAGCACCAGACGATGTGTATTCTGGTAGTTTTATTAAAAATAATTACAAGGCTTTACAAGAAGACTTAAGTGAAATAAGAATTTTAGAAAATGAAATCCTTCAGAAATTTGAATCCATTCATTCAGGGATTGACATTAGTCTTCCTTTTAGAACGGACATTCGTGCGGAAATAAAAACTTCCCTAAATACTCCAATTTGGAGCAAACAGTATCAATATCCTTTAGCAGCAAATGTTTTTGTGAATAAGGAGACTGAAGATCTTTTGGAAAAAGAAGTTTTACGACAAAGTAAAAGTCCTTATAATTCTCCAATTTGGGTGGTACCAAAAAAAGGTATCGATAAAGATGGCACACCGAAATTGAGAATGGTAGTAGACTTCAAAAAATTAAATGAAGTTACGATTGCAGATAAATATCCAATACCAGATATGAACGTTATACTTACGAATCTAGGAGAATCACGATATTTCTCTACAATTGATCTAGAATCTGGACTTCACCAAATTTTGATGAAGACAGAAGATATTGATAAAACAGCGTTTTCAGTTAATAATGGAAAATACGAATTTTTAAGAATCCCGTTTGGACTGAAGAATGCACCAAGTATTTTCCAAAGAGCCATGGATGATGTATTAAGAGAATTTATTGGAAAATTTTGTCAGGTGTATATTGATGATATAATTGTTTTTTTTTTACGTAATTTGGAGGACCATGTAAAACCTTTGAATCAAGTAATCAATGTGCTTAAGAAAGCGAGTATGGAAATCTCCTTAGAAAAATCTAAATTTTTCAAAAGAGAGGTAGAATTTTTAGGATACATTGTTGCAAACAATATAATTAAATCCGATCCGCATAAAATTAAAGCGATTTTCAATTTTCCATTGCCTAAAACGGTACGTCAACTACGTAGTTTTCTAGGATTGACTGACTGGATTTTACAGAAAATTTATCAAGGATTATGCAGCAATAGCGAAATCCTTAACCAAACATTTGTCAGGGAAAAATGGTCATGTGTCTCAACATATGTCTGAAAAAATCGAGGTTCGATTAGAACAAGATGCGATTTCAGCCTTTGAGAAATTAACACAATTACTTATTAACCAAGTAGAATTAAAGCGACCAGATTTTAATAAAAAATTTATACTGGCAACCGCGCCTCAAACGACGCGATAGGTGGAGACTTAAGCCAGGAGGAGAGACCTATTACGTTTATCTCTAAAACGTTAAATTCAACGGAAAAAAACTATGCAACAAATGAAAAGGAACTTTATGCCATAGTTTGGGCATTAAAAACTTTAAGAAATTACCTTTATGGGGTATCAGATTTAGAAATATATGCAGATCATCAACCTTTGACTTTTGCAGTCTCTTCGAGAAATCCTAATTTAAAAATAAAAAGATGGCATACTATTATTGAAGAATATACTCCAAAAATGACTTATAAACCAAGAAAAATTAATATAGTCGCAGATGTCTTATCCAGGCAAAACCTAAATAATATGACTGATGACTCTTCAGACATAGAAACGCAGCATTTAGCAGAAAGTTCTGATAATACACATATTCAGGAGACTAAGAAACCATTGAATCAATCCAAACAAGACATACTACTTAGTAAGGGACGATTCACAATACATCAATCTTATTCTTATTAATTTTGGTAAAAGTAGGCATATTATTGAATATGATACGCCCGAAAATTTAATGACCATTCTAAAAGAAATTTTACAACCAAATAATGTAACTGCAATACATTGTACACCGGAGGACCTATATGAAATTAAGGCTAAATTAAAAGAAACATTTACAAACAAATTCTGCTATGCAAAAAATTTTCCCATGAATATATTAAATAGAGGAGATCAGGGAATAATCAGCCCTATTCTACATTTCGATTACGTTCCCGCATTCCGCTCCGCTGGAATCGAACTTAGGTATTCTGCGTTACGATCGAAACGAAAGAAGAAGAGGAAGAGAGAAAACATCTTTCGAAATCAGCTGTTTGCCTAGGAATGTGTGAAATCGAAACACAACAAGGAAATATTTGCCACCAAACTATAGCAGCATATGAAGTTAAAGTTTGTAAATATTTTAAAATAACTAAATATACCTAGCATCACGGTAATTTAAAAATAAAATTTAAGTGGATACATAATTATAAGAATGAAATCCATAGCCGCGGCGTTATTGCTTGAAGAGAAGAACGAGTCCTGATGCAGAAGTTGAAGGCGGAGATTTAGGGACATGTTTGATCTTTTTCAGATGAGTGAAGAGTCATAAGGAATTCGTCTTGAACTGTATACTCATCGATTAAAGTCAGTGAAATTATAAACGTTGTTTGAGCACTCCACAGCATTTGCATTTACTACAGCGTGGAAGATTTGAACGCAAATGAATCCCATTTTGAAAGCCGACAGGAGGAGGGGAAGAACAAAGCTTATCTTTCCATAGCGAATCGAATTCGAGACAACATACGCACCTCTTTTTAAAAAGTTAGTAAAAACGAGTGCAATAATAAAAGCATCTTTTTTATGTAACTTCACATTTTATGTATGTATGTATTTATGTGCATACATTTATTAATTTTATATAAAAAGAATAAATTGCATTCAGTGCATTTCACAGTCTTATTTATAGATAATAAAAACAAAAACGCCTGGACTCCCACTTTGAAAACGTCGCGCAATATCCCTTTTGGTTGCCATTATTGAGCCAATTTTTCGTATTGCCCGTATTACCGCTCGCGAAAACACAGAAATCGAGAAAATTCATTTATGATGACGTTTACAATCATGCACAGTATATTTTACCTAAATTTTTTATAAAATTTTATTATTTAAACTCACTTAAATAACAATTGTAACGTTCTCCGTCAACAAATTTGCAACTTAGAAAAACGCAACTACGATCGAAATGTAGAATAGGTATAATCGTAAATTTCGAAGATTGATCGAAAGGAAACGGAACGCAGAATACCGAAGTTGCCAAACGGAGAAATTTTCGATTTGAGTCGAAATGCAGAATAGGGCTGAATAATTGAGCAAACACATAGTAGTTACGAGGAAAATATGAAGCAAATTTCTACTTCATATTATTGGCCTGAAATGCACAACCAGTTTAAGCAATACATCAGAAATTGTGATTTATAATAAAAATAAGTATGATATACATCCACAAAACATACCAGTAGGTGAGGTTCCCATACCTAAGTAGGAAAGAGACCAAGTTCACATGGATATATATTTTGCACAAAACTTAAAATTTATCACATGTATTGACGCTTATTCCAAGTTTTTGGTTATTAAGCAAATTGAAGATAAAATAAATTTCGAAGAAACGGTGTTGGAAATATTACAAAGTTTTCCAAACGTAAAACGAATAACCATTGACAACGAAATAGGTGTTAATACAGTACAATTTAAAACTTTGATGCAAAGGTTGCTAATTGAAATTTATTTTTGCAATCCAAATCATAGCACCACAAATGGTCGAATGAGAGTACATTCAACAATAATTGAAATTTCACGATGCATGAAACAAGAGTTTAAATTGATCAGCTTTTCAGAATCAATATATAGAGCAGTACAACAATAAAATAAAACAATAGATTCAGCAACTGGTAAGAAACCATTTGAATTCCTTTATAGCAAGGTTTCTCATGATATATTACCATCGAATATCATCACTGTCAAAACGCATGTGCTTCCTCGACTTTAGCGCTCAGACGCACAGGGGTTTTGTATTATTTGCAAAAAGAAATAAAAGGATACAGACAGTGATTTAGTAGTAATTCAAATCAATAGCCCTATATATTTGTCAAGTTTTCTTTTTATACAATTGCGTCTATTACCTTAATGCGGAAAATATCGATGAGGCTGGTAGCTCCGGTGTTCTTCCTTGATGATTCAAAAGAGAAGTGACCGATTAAATTAAATCGCGTTAGTTGCGGACCGCTGGACAAACACCGATATAGAAGGGAAAAGTTAACGAAAGTTCGTTGTCCGTCGGGAAGGACTTGCTAACGGTCCAAGTCTTCGCGCTAATACGTATGTGTATACATACATGCGCATGTATAGTTATATACACACGCATGCGTACACACATACGTATTTGGGTGTATTAGAAAAAATGGCATTAGGGTGGAGCACCAGCTTCTTGAAATATTTAGGCTTAAGGCCTAAACAATCACAATCAAAGATGCTAGACAGACAAAATGAAAATAGAGTTCGCAAAATATATTTATGTGGTGAAGTTAATAATAATAATAATAATAATAATAGATTGGCGCTTACACATATGTTAGTGTTTGGCCGAGCTTCTCCTTCGATTTGTGGCGTGTGCCTTGATATTGTCACACAAAGCGGAGGGACCTAAGTTTTACGCCGACTCCGAACGGCGATTGTATTTTTATGGGAAGCTGTTTTTCATGGCAGAAATACACTCGCTGTTAAGAAAAAACCTTTTTTCTATATTTTTTGCGATGTTGCTTTGACCACGGTTTGAACTCAGGTGCTGCGGAGTGTAAGCGCGCACTGCTTACCACTACACCACAGCGGCCGTGGGGAAATTATTTATGGAAAAATTACAGGTGAAAGGAATAAACTGAAGCCTACACCTCTTCCAAGAGTACTTCAGAAAGCATCAAATGTACTTCAGAATAGATATTTGTACTTCAGAAACAGTAAAATATACTTCGGAATTGTTAATTGTACTTCAGAAAACGTAAAATGTACTTCAGGATAGTCAGTTGTACTTCAGAAATCGTAAAAGGTATTTCAGAAACTATAAAATGTTCTTCATAATAGTCAATTGTACTTCAGAAACCATAAAAAGTATTTCAGAATAGTCAAGTGTACTTCAGAAACCATGAAATGTTTTTCAGGATAGTAAATTTTACTTCAGAAAACTTAAATGTACTTAAAAAATCGTAAAATTTACTTCAGAAGACGAAAAATACTACATATTGTAATTATCTAAATGGTATATATAATAGTAAGAGACAACTCGCTCTAAAGTGGAGGAAGAAAAGCGAAGTACCTTGCAGACGGATAATTGGACAGTGTAATTAAATGGGTAGAAGAGGACTGGACGGTAACGCTAAAGAAATTAAAGACTAAAGTTCGCAATGCCTTCCAAAAAGATGTCTCAACCTCCACAATTGGAAATCATTTACAAAGTAGACTGTATACAATTAAAAGTGTACACCACCAGCCAGCAACCATTAGCAGTGCCGTAAACAAGGCCAAGCGCGCTGAATACGTAACTACGTTGAATTTCTTTATACAAGCCGGAAAGCACTCGCGCTCGCTTTGGATGTAGAGCAGCTCACATACTACCAGCTGCGCGAGGACCAAACATTCACCTGATTGGAGCTATTGCCACTTGCGGAGTAGTAGCGATGGAGCGCCGTCGCGGATCCTTTAAAGCTTGGACGCATGTCAGTGGATCCATACAGTGCTACAGAAGTGGGTTGACTTGGAGAACAACCTCGCCGATCTGGTTGTTGTATGCGATAACGCTCCGTGCCACTCCCACTTAAAAAGTGAAATCAACAACTTTAACGTGACAGACAAAGCAACGCTTCTACGTCTTGGACCATATTCGCAAATGTTTAATCCGATTGAGAATATTTGGTCTAAAATTAAAACGTATGTTAAGACAAATATTGGCATTTCAACTACCTTTGGTCCGGGCGTTGTCGAGCAAAGGCTCTCGTACGTGAAGCGACTTATTGGTGAGGCAAAATCGACAGTTGTTGGTGGCGATTGTGGCGGAGCCATTCAACATTCCACCACTTTTCACCCAGATGCACTATCTTTATTCGATATGCCAGCTGGTACATAATATAAAACCGCATTAATAAATTAATTGTTTCATTTTTAAATATATAGACATTGCGAAAAAACTAATGTACTTGTAATTTAAAAATATATTAAAAAGTAAATATATTTAAAATCACTATAATATATACTATTTAAATAATTACAATGCGTACGAATTTTCGTCTTCTGAAGTACATTTTACGGTTTGTGAAGTACAATTGACTACTCTGAAGTACATTTTACGGTTTCTGAAGTAAAATTGGCTATTCTGAAGTACATTTTACGGTTTCTGAAGTACAATTGACTATTCTGAAGTACATTTTACGTCTTCCGAAGTGCATTTTACTGTTACTGAAGTACGGTTGACTGTTGTGAAATACATTTTACTGTTTCCGAAGTACAATTTACTATTCCGAAGTATATTTTAATGTTTCTGAAATACATTTGACGCTTTCTGAAGTACTCTTGGAAAAGGTGTAGACAAAAGAAACAGGTAAGGAACAAGGTTAAAATTAACCAAAGAAACCGAATAGTGCATAAAGTTAACATTAAATCTTGATTATATATTTTTAGAAAATGATACTAATAATAGTTCTGACACTAATGCCTAAAGCAATGACCGATATTATAGACTATACAAGGGGGGATTATATCTTAATAGAGGATGGAGTTGTAGCTTTGTATGATGACTATGGAGAGCTTTTTCATATCACAAATTTGACATATTTTGAAGAACTAATGTCAACGACAGTTGGCAATCCTAGTATTGAATGATGGTCGAACAGAGAGCGCGAGCGACCGGAAGAAGGTCAGGAGGGAGGAATTAACAACAGCGGTGTGCAGTTGGCATCTCGCAACTTGACATTGTATTTAATTGTTTAAAATCAAACTTCATTATTCTACTACTCAATTTCCATTAAATTTATATTCAAATTTAATCCTTAAAGTTACGTGTTTTATTATTTAAAACCTCGGCTATATTGTATAGCAACGCATAGAACCAGTGTTGCTGCGGCTCATTTTTAGTGGTAGCCGAATTCCTTTTAAAAAAGGGCTAAAAAGGAGCTAAAAAAAAGTCGTTGTGGCTAAAAATGGTAGCTAAAAATTTTACTTACATATACATATATAAGTATACTCACAAACATTTTCAATAAGTAATGGTATATAAAAACAATTAACTCTGGAAAAAAGCTAATATTTTATCCAACCAAAAAACCTTTTTGTATAAAAGGGTAAATATACGACACCAGCTTGCTGGCTCCATCAAGTGATTGTACCATCAGACTCGAAGCATATAACTTACCAGCATGCTGGTACAATATTTATTTCTTTANGGGCAATTTTAAATTTATGTGGCCAAAAAAAGTATGTGGTAGCTAAATCTTTTACCAAAGAACTAAAACGGCAACACTGCATAGAACAATGCATATCAGTGTTGCCACAGACAAATTTTTTTTCCTACCAAAACTTCCTACCAAAATCAACCAAAACCTACCAAAATTTTATTTAAGTTTTTAATATTTTTTTTGATGACAAGGCATCGAGATTTCTGCATAAAAATCATTAAATCGTTATTAAAACACCAGATTTGTGAAATAATAGCTAGAGAAGATATCGCCTAACAAGGCAATGCCTTCAAAGAATAAACTGTTTTTTCGCTCTCCTGTAAAATTTGAGTGCCGTAAGATAGGCGGTTTTGCAATTGGGCGATGGGCGGTTTTGCAAAAACGTTAGACCTTAGAAGATCTATTGTTCTTAACCCTAATTGTAATCATTCCAACCTTATTCTCTTTCAAAAGTTAGGCAATTTGGAGGGTGCCATGTTTAAATAAAATTTTGGATGAAGACAATCCTTCCCCAAAGTGTGTCAGTCTGGTATTTATGATACGTGGGCAGTCACATAGAATATGCTCTGGAGTTTCCTCCACCAGCTCACTAAAGGCTAGGGACCATGCAAGTGCGTTTGGGGTTCACGCTTTGCGAGACAGTCAGCTTTCGTTGCCTTCACACCCTTCATGTCCCGGAACCGCACACAGCGTTACGTTATAGTTGGCTTGGTTCAAAAGAGTTTTATAGCTATCCATAAGCCTGATGCCATTTTAAAAGAGTCTAAAGCGTTTAACCTGCGTGAATATCCGACATAATATTTAATTTGGCCCCATTTGTCCTTCTACCAGACCACGATTGCGAAGACTTTCGCCTGGAATATAGTTGGGTATGCGTAAATTGGCAGACTTTCTGGAATTTTGGTCCAAATACGCCCGCCCCGGTACTCTCTTCATTCATCTTTGATCCGTCGGTAGTCCCATCCAGGAATTCTGATCTTGTAGGGTTTATAGAAAGATAACTCGGGATTATCCAGTAATGGCTTTAGAACCTCCAAATGACCTCGAAGATCCCAAATTTTCTTGCTGATCATACTAGGCAGTCGTAGGCGCTCCTGGAGGCCTCTTTCAAACCGGATAGACAAAAGAAAAACGCCTGTAATTACACCAATGGCACCCGTTGGACAGGTGCCCATAGCTCCTGTAATGGCCATGCGGACCAGTCGGTACAGCTTGCTAAAGGTGAAAATCTCCTTTACTTGCGTAGCTTTTGGTCATCATGCCAGTGCCGCATATGTGCCAACGGGTCTTACTACCATATTGAAAGATCAATAGGTTAGTTTTGGTGATATTCCTCAAGTCGTACAATAAAATCTCTGTCAGGTGGACAATGGTGGGCTTCACCGGTGAAATATTCATGTAAACAAAGTTGCTAAAGTGTTTGAAGATACATATTTTATATTTTTCGCAAATAACTATTATTGTCGCGGAACCTACCAAAATCCAATCTATCCTACCAACCTACCAAATGGAAAAAAACCTACCAGTTTTGGTAGGAGAAGCCCATGTTCGGCAACACTGATGCATATACATACGTGTGTATGTACAACGAAATATACATACATACGTACGAGAGTTGTAGAAGTAGCAGAACAGCGACTCCGCGAAGCGACAACAACGCACGGTGTGGAGTAAGTATCTCGACATACACACACATAGGAACGGAGAAGTCGGCAGCGCAAACGTACACGGAACTGCAAAACGGCGCATACCAAACCTTTTCACACCAAAGTGTGGCGACAGTGGATCAACGGTTCTGCGAAGCAATACTTACTACAACAACGTCGTAGTATTATTCATCTGCATAGATACACACCACAACGATAGACAGCGAACGAGCACGTATTAGCTAAACGACTCAGATCTGAATAGCTTTGTGTTTCTGTTTTTGCAACAACGAGCGATAGCAAGCAAACACAAGTGTTTTTGCGGCAATTTTGAATGTCAACGACGGTTTGTAAAAGCAAACCAAAATCAACCCCAAAAATTGTATGACGACAGCGATCAAGTATGCAAGGACGACTACATACGNGCATCAAATGTACTTCAGAATAGATATTTGTACTTCAGAAACAGTAAAATATACTTCGGAATTGTTAATTGTACTTCAGAAAACGTAAAATGTACTTCAGGATAGTCAGTTGTACTTCAGAAATCGTAAAAGGTATTTCAGAAACTATAAAATGTTCTTCATAATAGTCAATTGTACTTCAGAANGACGAAATCGAGCCGGAGGAATTAGAAGAAAACTCAGGTGCTAGTGGCAGCGAGTTTCAAGCACAAATTGACGGGTTAAAAGAAGTGGTAGCGAATTTAACTTAGGCTATTAACGCTTTGAACGATAAAGGGCAAATTTCCAATAGTGAGCCAGTACAAGATGGTAACGATGGTCGTAATGGAAGCGTTAATCCAGTCACGATGCATCAAGGTAATGTATGGTCCATACCACGACAAACGACTATTCAGGACATGGTCGATATTCTGCCGGGATTCGATCCGACTAAAGCAAACCACCACACCAATTCATCAGTAAATTAGAGCAGTTAAAGCAATGCCACAAATGGCAAGAAACCATGGTCCTAATCGCTATCCAGCACAAACTTAAAGGCATGGCGAAGATATGGTTGGATGCACAACCTGTTTACGGCAGTTGGGTGGAATCTGTTAACGCGCTTTACTTCGATTTCCCTACGACATTGAACGCAGTTGAGGCCCATAAACCTATGGCGAAATATAAACGCAAAAATATCGAGGATTATATCGAGTACTGTTACGCGATGTTGACGTTGGGATGACAAGGTGCCATCGATGAGTCAATCATTACCCATATTATTAGTGGGTTAGGTGATAGTTCATTGGCAAAGACGTTATAGCAATTAAATTTAGAACATGCAGTGAGTTGTAGACGGCATTAAGGAACCTGAAGGTTGCGGGTAATCCTACATTTGTAGGTACGAGTACAACGTCTGTGCAACAATCTCAGAAAATCGAACCGAAGTTTTATGCTAAATCTGCTAGTCAAATAAAATGCTATAACTGTCCAGTCACTAAGGTGTTCGAAGTGAACGGCAAGCAGTTTGAGGTTTTCATAGATAGCGTATGTTCCTTAATCCGAACGACAGCAGCCGATGGAATGCAGACACAAGAGACACACAAATGTTTCATCGGGTTTGGTGGATGCGAGGTACAAGAATCAAAAAAGGTTGAAGTGAATGCAGCGATGGGCAACAGTCAACGACAAGTTACGTTATATCTAATGGAAGATAAAATGCTACCCTACGATGTTCTGTTGGGTCGCGACGTGCTGCAGGACTATGGTTATCGTTTCACAATCGATGATGGCGTATTCCAGCTGAACGAAATCGAGAATTGTTTCAACATCTTTAACCACATATCAAGCGAGGAAAGAGCTAAGTTGATGAAGCTTTTACTAACGTATCGAGAATGTTTTGCAGAAGGTATACAGCAAATTGTTCGGTGCAAAATTACTCAGATGTTCATCGAGGTCACAACGAGTAAGCCAGTATTAGGGAAACGGTATCAGGTTCCTTTCGCACAAAGGCAAGCGCTAACAAAAATTTTGCGGGAATTTCAGGATAATGGCATCATACGACCCATCAATTCGCCGTATGCAGCATCAGTTACACTGGTGAAGAAATCCAACGGAGAATATCGGGTGTGCATTGATTTTCGTTCACTAAATGAAGTCACGGTGAAGAAAAACTATATCATGCCGGTGGTAGAGGAACAGCTCTCATGTTTGGCAGGCAACGAGTTTTTCACAAACCTGGATATGACTTCGAGTTATTACCAGATTCCAATGGCGGAGGAATCAAAGCAATACACGGCATTCTTGACTCACGAAGGGCTTTTTGAACACAATGTTATGCCCTTTGGACTGGACAACGCTTCCATGGTCTTTCAGGAGGTTATCGTTATAGTCATTAAAACCATGAAACATCGGAGCAAGGTGATTAATTATGTCGATGAAGTTATCATCGCAACGAAGTCGATCGACGAGGGTTTTGAAGTACTGCAAGGTTTCCTAGAGACAATTCAGCGTCAAGGCTTGACACTACGACCAATGAAAAGTACGATCTTGGCGAAGCAGGTCCAGTTTCCCGAGCATGTCATCGACAAAAATGGTATCAGACCGGGCGAAAACAAAACAAAAGTCATAGACGAGTTTCCAGTGCCCACGACGATGACAGCGGTCCGGCAGTTTTTGGGCATCATATTTTAGAATTTCGTGACTAATTACGCTATTTTGGCGCGACATCTAACGGTATTGTTGCGGAAAAGTATAGATTTCGTGTGGAAAGATCCACAACGTAAGGCTTTTGAGGCGTTGAAGGTGGCTATCACCACGAAACCAGTGTTGGCCATGTATGACGCAACCACACGAAGTGCACACCGATGATAGCGCGTTAGGCTTATCGGGTGTATTGATGCAGAACGAAAACGAGCAATGGAGACCTGTGTTCAATTTTAGCAGGCAATGCGACGATGCTGAACGAAACTACGCAAGCTATGAGCTGGAAGTCCTGGCCTTAGTAGAGACATTGCAACCATATCGGACATACTTAATGGGGCATCATTTGAAAGTGGTAATGAATTGCAACGCGGTTGCATCCACGAAAGCAACGACACCGTTAATTCCACGTATAGCCAGGTGGTGGCTCAAATTGCAGGAATATGATTTTGAGTGCATCCAACAAAGAACGCTTTAGCGGATGGACTAAGCAAATGCCCATCTCTTTTATCATGTGAACCAGCAACAGGGGCTGACGCAGTTTATCCAGTGGTTAGTATCTCCGACGATTGGGTGGCTGCTGTGCAGCGGCAGGACGAAAAACTGAAGAACATTTTTGAAATTTGGAACGGCAAGTCTGGAGAGAACGCAACGCAAGTTGTCATGACGAAGCGGGTCATTTCGGCGTAGACGGTTGCGGTAAGCGGTTGCTCAAAGATTTCTGGTTCGCACGTATGCGAGCATATGTGAAATCTTAGATCGACACTTGTCCGGAATGTTGTCTGAATAAGGTGAAGGGCGGCAAACGAGAGGCATAATTATATTTGAAAGAAGTCGTACCGGTTCCATTACAGACGGTACACCTCGATCATCTGGGGCCATTCGTAAAGAGCAAACATGGCAATTGTTAAGTCTTGGTAATAGTATGTGCATTTACGAAAGCATTGTCGAAACACCAAGATAGCTCCATTGCTGACGACACTGCGTGATTACATGTGATTAGTGACCTATAGAGGAACAGCCTTTACTTCGAAGGAGTTCGGCAAGTTTGTAGTAGATTACGGAGTTCAGCACATTAAGACCACAGGGCGCACGCCTCGCGCCAACGGTCAGGCGGAACGTGTGAACAAAACGAGTTTAACTTCACTCAAGAGCAGCAGCAAGAATGACAAGGAATGGGACTAGGCTTTGTATCAGCTCCATTGGTGTATTAATTCGCAAAGTAATGCAACTACAAGCAGGGTCCAAACAGTCTGCTGTTTAGTTATAAGTTACGAGATACGACCACGAATCGTCTTATACAAGCCATACAAGATTACGACGAAGAGCGTTATAACGATTTCAGATCGGAAGAAATTTGCGACCGTATACGAACTGAGCAGCAGAAATGGAAACAGCGCTTCGACGCAAAGCATCGAACACCACGGCCATATAAAATAGGTGACTTAGTTGTAATCGATAATGTACCTTCTCCCACAGGTATGTCCCTCAAAGTAGAACCAGCATATAAGGGTCCTTATCAAGTGATGAAGGTGCTTCCAAATGATCGTTACATAGTGGAAGATTTAACAACCGTACAAAAAACTCGCAGAGCATAAGCATGCGTTTCCACTAATGATAATATGATGCCTTTGGTGTACTATGGGACCCGAGGAAGATACTGATACTGAGTTGGCATCTCGCAACTTGACATTGTATTTAATTGTTTAAAATAAAACTTCATTATTCTACTATTCAATTTCCATTAAATTTATATTCAACTTTAATCCATAAAGTTACGTGTTTTATTATTTCGGCTATCTCTGATACTAATAACCTCAGACAAAAATTAGTATAATGAAAAATACGGATATGGTAATTAACAAGGCAAAGACGAACATGATATAATAGAGATTAATAATTTTGATTCGGAACCAGAAATTAAACTTATAGAATCTTTGTTAGATCAATTACAAAAGAAAGATAAAAGTCATAAAAGAGTTTTAAATGAATTAAAGCTGAAGCACAACACCGGCGAACGGCAAATTTTTCGTCGCGAATGTTCGCCGAGATAATTAAAACACACTGATTTATATGAGAACGCGCACAACCAAAGCAAACGACGAAGTTTGCTCGACGACTGTTCGCGACGATAGATTTATTTCTATCGCCGCGGTCAACGGCAACGACAAAAAAAGGCCACGATGACCATACTTTAAAAGTTGTCGTAATTTTTGTTTAAAAGTAAAATAATATACCTTATATTTTTCTATCAGAGATTAATCTAGTAAAACGTAAGTTTACTGGTAGTTATATTTAAAGACTATTTCTGTATTTTAAACTTCTTCTTGCCGGTATTTTCTCTCTTCGTTGTAAAAGCTTCCGTCTTAAAACATGGTCACCTTATCAGCTGACAGCATTCGAACCGCTCGATACCGCTCTATTTGTGTTTCAGTAAGCGAATTAGCTGGGCGAAAGTTGGTCGTCGGCATCGCTCTGCTGGGCGAAATTTGCCGTTCGCCGGGTATTGTGTTTCAAGCATTAAGAACATTGCGTATGGATAGCAGGATCAGTTTGATTTAGTTTTAATTAATAATAAGTTAAACGAGCTAATCGAAAATGAATGCACAACAAACTCTTCAATTTTTAAAACTATTACTCGATTAACAGAAACAATTAAAAATATAAATGAAAATTCGCCTATTCAATTATTAATGAAACAAAAATAAAAACTTTTAAAGATTGAATTACAAAATTTAGTTCATACAATAGCTATGGCAAAAGTAGGAATTCTAAACCCAGCAATTTTACATTTACTAATAATAATAGATTGGCGCTTACACATATGTTAGTGTTTGGCCGAGCATCTCCTCCGATTTGTGGCGTGCGCCTTGATGTTGTCGCACAAAGCGGAGGGACCTACAGTTTTACACCGACTCTTAACGGCGATTGCTTTTTTATGAGAAGCTGTTTTTCATGGCAGTAATACACTCGGTGGTTTGCCATTGCCTGCCGAGGGACGACCGCTGTTAATAAAAAACAATTTTTCTATATTTTTGCGATGTTGCTTTCACCAGGGTTTGAACCCTAGGTGCTGCGGAGTGGAAGCGCGCTCTGCTTACCACTACACCACAGCGGCCGACAATTTAGATGAAATAAAAAATATAACTCAAAGTGAACATGGACAATTGACTATAAATGATTTAATGGACAATTCTATTAAATTTAAAATATTACAAAAGAAAGATGTAATTGTTATATACATTAAGTATCCGAAAATTATTCTTGACTGTAAGTATTATGAAGTAAGAGCAATTGCACAAACACATGGTAAATTATTAATTGGAAATGAAATTGCAAAATGTGGAAAAGAATATGTAAATATTAATAATTGTAAAAAAGAATTGATAAATGCCTATTGTAGAATTAATAATACAAATACTTGTTTATCAGATGATTTGTCCGCAAAAAGAGCTACATATAAAAAGATTAGAGAAAAAAATAAAGAAATAGATGCAATCAAAGAAGGACCGATTTTAGTTCCAGGAAATCATACAATTGACAGCCATGTCGTAAATGGAGTGCTTAATTTTCCAAAAAAAAAAGAGAAATATAGCCCAGGGTCGTTATTCCCATTTCGAAGGGGAAATAGCGCCCACCAACAAAAGGCAATAAAGCTCGCGGGCTTTATTTCCTTTGCGAAAGAGCAATAATGGCCGCGAGCTTTATTTCCCAAAAATTTGATTTATTTCATAAACAAGGAAATAAAGCCCGTGAGTAGTATTTCCTCTGGCTTTATTTTACTGAAACATTCCAATTATGTATACAGGCATACACTTGCATAAAATGGAACGAATTTTGAACGAATCGCTTTCTATTTTTGCATACAGTGTAGTTCTGCGTTAAATTCCCTTCTGCAGTATATGCATATAATCGAACGGTATATTTGCCAATAACTGATAAGCGAATTATTGGAAATAAAAGGTAAATTGTTACTGTTTTTAGCCTTCAATGCGATGCGCATATTTGTTCTCAGCGTCTTAGGTTTTTCAGTGGTGGCAGGCAAACGCGGAAGGCCGCGGCACCGCGACCGCCGCGATTGAGCGCCAACAACAAAAATGAGTAAAGTGCAGAATAACATAAATCAGCCGTGGTCGAGTGGTTTGTGTTACATCAAGGCACACACCGCCAATCGGAGGAGAAGCTCGGCCAATCATTTTAAACTTTGCACAGATTGCTTTGCAGAGCACAGTAAGCGTACTAATCTAAGTGTTAATACAAGCAGTTTGTGTCCGATTTGCCGTCAAATTATACGACAATCAACGAAAGTATTTATTTTACTTTTTCATGTTCCTTTTTTTGTTGAAACTTTGAATTCCCAGTGGGAATTAGGAGCACGTAATAATACCTTATTAGCAANACCGACTCTTAACGGCGATTGCTTTTTTATGAGAAGCTGTTTTTCATGGCAGTAATACACTCGGTGGTTTGCCATTGCCTGCCGAGGGACGACCGCTGTTAATAAAAAACAATTTTTCTATATTTTTGCGATGTTGCTTTCACCAGGGTTTGAACCCTAGGTGCTGCGGAGTGGAAGCGCGCTCTGCTTACCACTACACCACAGCGGCCGACAATTTAGATGAAATAAAAAATATAACTCAAAGTGAACATGGACAATTGACTATAAATGATTTAATGGACAATTCTATTAAATTTAAAATATTACAAAAGAAAGATGTAATTGTTATATACATTAAGTATCCGAAAATTATTCTTGACTGTAAGTATTATGAAGTAAGAGCAATTGCACAAACACATGGTAAATTATTAATTGGAAATGAAATTGCAAAATGTGGAAAAGAATATGTAAATATTAATAATTGTAAAAAAGAATTGATAAATGCCTATTGTAGAATTAATAATACAAATACTTGTTTATCAGATGATTTGTCCGCAAAAAGAGCTACATATAAAAAGATTAGAGAAAAAAATAAAGAAATAGATGCAATCAAAGAAGGACCGATTTTAGTTCCAGGAAATCATACAATTGACAGCCATGTCGTAAATGGAGTGCTTAATTTTCCAAAAAAAAAAGAGAAATATAGCCCAGGGTCGTTATTCCCATTTCGAAGGGGAAATAGCGCCCACCAACAAAAGGCAATAAAGCTCGCGGGCTTTATTTCCTTTGCGAAAGAGCAATAATGGCCGCGAGCTTTATTTCCCAAAAATTTGATTTATTTCATAAACAAGGAAATAAAGCCCGTGAGTAGTATTTTCTCTGGCTTTATTTTACTGAAACATTCCAATTATGTATACAGGCATACACTTGCATAAAATGGAACGAATTTTGAACGAATCGCTTTCTATTTTTGCATACAGTGTAGTTCTGCGTTAAATTCCCTTCTGCAGTATATGCATATAATCGAACGGTATATTTGCCAATAACTGATAAGCGAATTATTGGAAATAAAAGGTAAATTGTTACTGTTTTTAGCCTTCAATGCGATGCGCATATTTGTTCTCAGCGTCTTAGGTTTTTCAGTGGTGGCAGGCAAACGCGGAAGGCCGCGGCACCGCGACCGCCGCGATTGAGCGCCAACAACAAAAATGAGTAAAGTGCAGAATAACATAAATCAGCCGTGGTCGAGTGGTTTGTGTTACATCAAGGCACACACCGCCAATCGGAGGAGAAGCTCGGCCAATCATTTTAAACTTTGCACAGATTGCTTTGCAGAGCACAGTAAGCGTACTAATCTAAGTGTTAATACAAGCAGTTTGTGTCCGATTTGCCGTCAAATTATACGACAATCAACGAAAGTATTTATTTTACTTTTTCATGTTCCTTTTTTTGTTGAAACTTTGAATACCCAGTGGGAATTAGGAGCACGTAATAATACCTTATTAGCAACTTACTCTTCACCTGGCAGTCATTACCATTTCCCTGCCGAACGTCCCTTACTTTTACAAAGGCATGGCCGCCTTATGTAAGTAGGAATTTAGAATGTACATTTGGTATCAGACATACTTCTGAGCCGCTATACAAAGTAAGTTACGTGTAATGCAGAGCAGTCGCTCGGAGTAGTTCGGTGCTTGGAAATAACTTCGGCTGCACGTTATTTTGCAACTGACAACGTAATGTGTCTTCGGAGGTGTTCATTTTGCCCTTTACTAGTAGATGACATTAGCCATGATGACAATTTTGGTACTAAAAACTGAAAGAAAACATGGCTTACCTCGGAAGGTGCTTACCTATTTTCCCAGTGGGTTATTTAACTTTCATACACATGTACATACATACATACATATGTGTTATATATATGCATTGGAATTTGTTAATCTCAATTTGTTGGTATAATAAAGGAAAACAAATATTTAGTTCAATGTTTTCATATTACTTAGTTTTTATTTAGAACAGGGGCTTTGGTAGATCCATATTCTAAAATGGAGACAAGAGCCACAACCAAATGAAATAACGCCCGCGGGCTTTATTTCATTTTTTAGGAAATGAAGACCGCGGGCGTTATTGCCATATCGGAAGGGAAATAATCCCACCGGCGAAAGGAAATAAAGCCGCGGGCTTAATTTCTTTTTCGAAAAGGCAATAACGCCCACGGGCTTTATTTTTGTAGGAAATAAAGCAAATGGGCGTTATTTCCGGCCATATAGTTTAAAATTTCAAAATGTCAATCTAATTAATTCTATCAAAACTGAAATTAAGTCACACCTTGTATTTTGGACCTTTGTAACAATTGTATTTGTAATGATATTAATATATCGATGGCTGAGTGGAAGATCGACCTATCTCGACAGCCAGTTCAAACACACCCTATCTCAGAAAGCTTTTCAAGAACGCCCTATTTCAGAATTTTATTGAAAAACACCCTATCTCAGAATTTCGTGGAATAACGTCCTATCTCAGATTTCGATTCAAAAATGCCCTATCCCAAACGAAAATACATTGAAAATAAGCTGAGATNAATTTTTCTATATTTTTGCGATGTTGCTTTCACCAGGGTTTGAACCCTAGGTGCTGCGGAGTGGAAGCGCGCTCTGCTTACCACTACACCACAGCGGCCGACAATTTAGATGAAATAAAAAATATAACTCAAAGTGAACATGGACAATTGACTATAAATGATTTAATGGACAATTCTATTAAATTTAAAATATTACAAAAGAAAGATGTAATTGTTATATACATTAAGTATCCGAAAATTATTCTTGACTGTAAGTATTATGAAGTAAGAGCAATTGCACAAACACATGGTAAATTATTAATTGGAAATGAAATTGCAAAATGTGGAAAAGAATATGTAAATATTAATAATTGTAAAAAAGAATTGATAAATGCCTATTGTAGAATTAATAATACAAATACTTGTTTATCAGATGATTTGTCCNATAGAGCGTTGTTGAAAAATTTACTGAGATAGGGTGTTTTCGAACTGGCTGCCGAGATAGGTCGATCTTCCACTCAGCCATCGATATATAATTTTCAAAATTTATAAAATAGTTGAAGTTTGGAATAAAAACAGACATTCGAAAAACAAGAAGAATTGCTGCACGAACTCACTATAGAAAAAAAAAACAGGTAATAAACCAAATTGTAAAATCGGGACGACTCTTTTAAAGAAAGGGGGGAGTTAACAGTAGCCTTCGTCTTTCAATTAAATTATAAATATAACCAAATTTCCAATAATGCAGTTGGTCATATTGTTGATTGGACTCATGTAAAGAAATCTAACTAAACCAATGGAAAAGCACTGATTTAATTGAAGATGTAATTGATATCCTTTTTCTGCAACCAACTGAGTTAACAATGGCTTAATGAAAGTTGCAACTGCAAAACAACTGCAGCTGAACAAAAATAGTGACTTAATATGTTCCAAAAAACCTAATTTAAATAAGATTCTGCAAAACAATTGCAGCTTAATACATGGTATGACTAAGAAATAAAGTTGCAACTGCAAAACAACTGCAGCTGAATAAATAATGAGACTTAATACGTTCAATAATGAAATTCCAAAACAACTTATTTGAAGTTATAACTAAAAATCATGTAAGCATAATTTTAAGCTATAAATAAGATTCTTTTCGAATAAAGACCAGTTTGGTATCAGTCTTACAACAAGACGTACGTTTATTATTTGAAAACGTACACCGGGCTCCCCCAAAGTTAATTTGCATAAGTATTTACGAATGTATGTATGCAGGCACATGCAGCACGCATATATACAAACATGTGTACATACTCTGCAGTACGGGGGAGCGACTACAGGACTGATGAATCGGTAGCGACCTGGTAAACTCCGTCAATTACCGACCGACTACTTGCAGTGTATTTCATCGATTACTTTTACAAGGCAATGTCGTAGGCGGTAGTCACCATTGGATCTCTCTGCACTACCGGCAGTTACTATAGTAGTCACTTGCGTGATTTATGGGCGCCCTCTGTCGTAGTTTTTCGGTATTCTGCTCCCGACTTGTTCGACTCTGCACTACCATGTGCATTACCACAGGTTAATAGAGTAGCTACTTACCTAGGAGTCGGTGCAGTAGCGGTTCAAAAGTAGCGATTGACTCCAGCAGTACTGGAGGGTATGTACATATGTAGATACTCGTATGCATGTGCGTTGAAGATCCCTGCCAAAAGTGGGACTAGGTTAAGTACTAGTACAAGACCACGCTACCTTGTAACCAACACTAGTAGCCAAAATGGTCCAAATATATAGAGAAAATATGGATACTTTAATATTGCGATGTCATTGGACCTGACCACCTCTGATCCAATGGTGCATAACATGGGACCGCTTCTGGATTACCACTTCATAATATGGGACCTCCTAGACAACTACTCCTTTTGGACCATGGCACATTCGGCAACCGAATCATATTGCCACGAACAGGTTGTGCTCAACACATATATAGTTTTTTTACATTTGAAATGGTCCAAGCCAGCATAACAAGTTACTAGTATGCAACCTGGTTCTTTTGCTCATACTTTAAAACTACAACCCAGTGGACCACCTGGTCCTCAAATCTTTGCAGGGATGTTTGTGTTATCGCTTTGTATCGCTGTGCACACGTCGTTTTCCTTCTTTTTTCCCTTGCTCTATACTATATCTTCCTTCTTACTCATGTATCATATTCAGTTTAAATATTTCACTCTCCATTTGTGCGATACCGCCGACTAAGAAGTTTCACTTTAAAACAATTGGATGTAAATAGCGACGCTTTTTGTCATCTTTAAGTGGTGTTCCCAAAATTAAGTGAAGTCAAATTAAAAGGAGGTATTAATTTTTTATTCTCCCACCTAGTAATTTTTCGTCGGTTTTATCTCTTTTTATAGGACCTCAAATTCTTAAAATTATGAGTAATGTGAGCTTTTTGAACAAGCTAAGCTGTGTAAAAAAACGTGCATGCTATGTGCGCTATGCAACAATTTCCTTGGAAACAACAGAAACGGCTACTATGTGCCATTTTCCCAGTCATTATTAACTACTGGATGTACATATATATGCATATTACTATTATAACATCCTGCCCTCAGAAGCACTGAATGTAATCCTCAATATGATGCCCATTGATCTATGCTGCGATGTACTTAGCATTACGACTCAGAGAGTCTGGGCTGTGGGGATCGAGAACCTTTGGGCATAGCTTAATCTTAGGCCTTACTTCGATAGGAAATAAAACCACAGACTATATGGTATCAACCCTCGATGTTGGCTTGAATGTACAAGTGCGGGTTCCATCCATAAGGGACTGGAGAAGGGTTCAAGCTGCCGATAGGGATGCCATCTGTATCTACACTGACGGGTCCCAGATGGACTGCGATGTAGGGACAGGGATATATTCCGAGGATCTTGGTGTCAATCGGTCCATCCTGCTGGAAAACCATGCTAGCGTATTTCAGGCTGAAGTTCTGGGCATTTGTGGAGCCTGTAGAATACTAAGGAATAGTGCTACCTGAAAAGAAAGAGCGGTTGTCTATTCAGGCAGCACTCCTGGCTATATCATCCACTGTGACCAAGTCCAAGCTAGTCAAGGAATGCAAAATCTCTCTTGTCTGTGTTCCCGGCCATAGGAACATAGAAGCCAACGAGAGTGCAGACGAACTGGCCAAGGCGGGAGCTTGTTTGCATGAATCTGTAGCCTCTTTAGTTTAAATAGAAATGACTAAGGAGCAGAATCCTCCTCAGACATCGGCCAAGAATAGTAGCGCTGTGACACCATATGGAATACTAATCCCTTTCGATGTCATGAGTTTTATCGATGGTCTTATTTCCACCTGTGGGATCTCTGCCAAGCGTGCGTAATATTCTTCTATGATCTTGCAACTTCAACATTGATCCGATGCACGATCCAGAAAATAAAGGTCGCGCCATTCGCGGACCGCTAACCCTCTCTTCGTCGATTTGACAGCATCCACCCAATCGCTGACGTCATAAAATACCTTTGTTTACATTCACTGTTGCCAACTTGATGCTTTTCGCGCCAAATTTAGTGGGTATTCAAAACGCGAAAATTTTTGAGTTTGGTGCTTGGTGCGTTTTTGGTGCTTTTGTTTTTAGTTTGAAGACACCAAATTAGAAAATCTTAAAAAAATGAACGCAAAATTTATAGCAATCGTAAGTGTGGTAAGCAGCTTTACAAAAATTTTAACAAAATAATGGCACGGTGACATAACCACCTGGGAGTGGCCAGAAGCGATTCTTGTGCGTACGGCTCAAATCGCAGCTCACAACGTCCGGATATTTATATCCACGTATCCTCTGGGTAGCAACCAAACACCCGTTTGGGAGCGAGCTAAAGTGAGAAGGCGTAAAACTTCGCGTGCGCTGGGTTTGGGTCCCGCCACGTTAAAACCCCGCCCAATGAAAA
>NW_016159611.1:68676-81234 GCF_001687245.7 Rhagoletis zephyria
TGCAGCGAATTAAAATTCAGCGGCTCCGCTGGCTTGGCCATGTCGTTCGGATGGACAGAAACGCTCCTGCTCTGAAAATATTCAACGCGGGCCGCGATGCTGGTAACAGAGGAAGAGGAAGGCCTCCTCTGCGTTGGAAAGACCAGGTGGAGAAGGACTTGGCTTCACTTGGCATTTTCAATTGGCGTCAGTTAGCACAGAAGAGAAATGACTGGCGTGCTGTTTTGGACTCGGCCAAAATCGCTTAGGCGGTTACAGCGCCAATTAAGAAGAAGAAGAATGTATATAAAGTCCATAAAATATACCAATAAAAACTTGGTGCTTTTTCAAATTCAGAACTTGGCAATACTGCCTTTTGTTCGATGCTTCCTCTTTTTCTTGTCGAATTCGTCTTGCTCTCTCATTCTGGTATTTTTTGGACGTCACGGCCAGTTGCTCTCAGCTCGATTGGCGCAATCTTCTATTCTATCATTCTTGGATCCGATTTACCCTGTAAGCCAGAGGTGGGCACTACCACAAACAAGCGTGAGCTAAAAGTGAGCATGTGTTAGTGTACCTAATTCAGTGATCGGCGCTTCATACCACAATGTGGAAGATCACCTCACACCAGCGTTGCCGTTTTGCTTAAATTTAAACAAAATTGCTTAAGTTCTTCCTGACTGTTAAAATGTTAAACTTTTCTTCGTTTTGCTAAATATTTTTATTAAAATAGTCAAAAAGGATAATTTTCCTGAAAAATTCATAGTCAGAAGAGTTACTATTTCAATAAATTTTTCAAATGTATTTTAAGAAGACTGTCATCCAGATCCCACATAAAATTCCAGCAAATGTTGCTCTACGCAATTCCCGATCTGCGGTCGTCGCATTTTCAAACCTCCTTCTGCCATGAAATCGCTTCTCATAAAAACCATTTGCCGTTCGGAGGCGACCTAGAATTTTAGGTCCCTTCACTTGCGTGAAAAGATCAACACGCACATTTTGGATAACATGATACCTAACTCGTTTTTTGCATGCTTCAAAAAACTAGCGAAAGGGCAGATAACTATTATAGGAGTATGTGTTGAAAGCCTGAAATAATGTGTAATAGTCTTCAAATTTAGCAACTGTTTGGACCGATTTCAGATGGCCTACTTAAGTAGAGATTGTTGATTAATTTCCACTATTCTTTTTCAGATCATACATTTAGTCTGCACTTAAATGGCCAATTTTGCTTTTTAAATATGAGATACGCAACCCCGTCTTTATACCAAACAACCAAGATTGATTGGTAGGTTGTTTAAACAATCCCACCAAATCCCACCTAAAACAATCAGCTGTTCAGCTGAAAATGTAAACAAACATGCAAATGCAACAACAATTTCAAGGAATGCCAATTGTTTGGCATATTTAAACAAAGTTGATGTGAAATCGAATGAAAGTTAAATGGCATTTAAACAACAATCCATAATTAAACTTAAGTGCCGTTTAAATATTCATTTGAAATTGGCCCTTAGACTATAACATCCTTACTTTTGACGACAAAACTCAGCCTTAGAGAGCCTTTACTTACTGACTTGCTTACTTTTTATTTCTATAACCAATTTACCAGGCTCAGGAAGGCATTTTTCGTTTAAATAAGACCCGATAAATAAGTTGCATACTTTTAACGGGATTTGTTAAACTTTTTGAAAGATTTTGTTAAACTTTATTTATTAGTATTCTTATACTCTATCGTTTAGTCGTTGGCTAGAGAGCAACGAATCAACATCGTGTCTGGCCGTTGCGATTTGTTTCTTGTATGCGAAAATGCCTTGCGTGAAATATTACATGCTTGAAAATTCTTTTGGTGGCATGCAATGCTTTTTGTGTTATAAGACATTAAAAAAAAAGAATATGCTATTCAAAGACATTTCGATTCTTTTCATAAGGGAACATTTCGATGAAGAAGAAATACAACGCCCTTTTAAAGAAAAAAAGGTTAATTTTTTTTCAAAGAATTAAAGGGTGGTTGCTAAGGGGAATATATATGCGATTAAAAGACATTTTTAGTCACTTCATAATGATATAGAAAATTTGAACGAACAAGAATTTCACTTTTTTTATTTAAATTTTCAATATTTGAGGTGGGTGAATCCAAATGAATTTTGAATATTTTTTATTGCATTTTACTTCAATATCTTCATAACTCTAAAATCTAAAAACCCAAGAAAACCAGCTTTAATGTTCTGAATTTACATATACTTCCAGGGGAAAAATTAATACATATTCAGCTTTATCATGAGTTTCATTTTTTCAAAACCGGTTCACTTTTCACTTTTTGTTTCAGTGAATTTACTATGCGTGGATGAAAATTTTTCGGGTGAAGTTTTTTTCGGGAGAAACTCAGGATAAGGCTGATTTTGTCTAGTGAGCTATTGGTAATTATTGCCGCTATGAAATTTTTACACATCATAAGAAATCATTTTTGCATACTTAACTCGATTTTTGCTCTTTTGGAATTATGATACTTTTATAGTAAATGAGCGATGCCTACACATGTATGTGTTAAATATATGTATTAGATGTTTTTATTGAAGACCGATAAGTTAAAAATCTTTTGACTTCTCGTAATTTCCTACTGGGTTGCTCATGCGGAGTAGTTCTCTTGTTCTCACCAACACAGTCACAGTTTAACTTTTGCCGACCACTGACCTAATTCATTTTGCATGCTGTCGTGTTCTCATCGCTGCGCTCTCGCTTGTATACGTACACGCGACGCTTACGCTCTTTTTGCACCTGCTAACTCTGTGCCCATCAGTGTTGCCAACTCCAAAGATACGAAAATCCCATTCTCCTTTGAAAAACGCCCTGTTTATGCCATTTTAAAATTCGAAAATCCCATTTATGAATATTAAATATTAAAAGTTTTTAAGGATAATATATATAAAGAGTAGATACAGTGACTCCTACAAATGACCACGTGTTGATTTTTTTTAATTATTCACTGAGGGGAAAAAATTTTAGAGTTAAAAAAAACGTACTAAATTAAAAAAACTACGCATATGATAGAGCACCAGCCAAACTCGTTTTAAATTTGAGTGTGTGTTTTAAAACATGTGATTGTGAAGTGCACAGTGCTTTTTCGTAATTAAGAAGAAAAAAAAAATTTCTTTTATATTCTGTCTGATGGTGATTGAACTCGGGCCCTCTTGGGCGCAACCAATTGTATCAAGCGTCTTTGCACACTCAGCTACAACCATACGTGTAAATGTGCTTTCAAATGTTGAGTTTGAATCAACATCAAAGCGCGCGATTAGTGCATTATGTCATGTCATGTATGTGTGTATGTACATATGTATATGTGTATGTGTTGTCAGCACTGTGTATGCCTTGTATACATACATATACTTTCTTAATGACATATGAAAAAGCATCCAAGACGTGCAAAACGCCATCCGTGCAGTGAAAAATGCTTCATTTTAATACGGGCGTATTTGAATTGAATACTTCCATTATACGTAGTGTATGTATGTATAATGGAAAAATCCATTTCGTTAACATTTTTCACTTGATTTAAATACGAACATTTTTAAACGGTAATCAAATAGAAATTGTTTATTCTTACAACTCGTTTTTTTCTCAGTGTTCGTAAGGTTTATCGAGATAATTTTTTTTGGTATTTTTCTATAAAAATACCGTCCGAGGTTTAACCGAAGTCATATCACAGATTCACACTTTATAAAAAATTTAGGAAAATTTAAAAAAATTTCGTAAAAATTTCAGTATTTTTTAATCTAATGGCCTTATTCATAAAAAATAAAATAGGTTTAAAGAGCTTTACAGAGTGACATTTTCATAAAAATTTTCGATTTATAAAGCAGTTAAAATGTTCTTTTTTTATGAATTTGGGTGTAAATCTTGAAAATATTTTTGGGTATGCAGTTTTATAGCCCCAACAAATTTAGTGTAATACTACATTCGAGAAAGGCGCTATGCAAGAAATATTTTGATATAAAGTTTGTCTAAAATGGGAAACGAGTCCTTCCACTCAGAGAGGTGGGTGTCGTCGTTGTCTCGGCCGTCACTCTTGGGGAAAAATGTTTCTTCTTATTTTCTGTGTAAATCATATAACTATGTTTTCTACTTTATTAGTTAAACTGTTATTTGAATTCAGATGTTAACAGCTTGAAATGCTGAATTAAGGGTTAAAAAGAAATTACTTAAAGTTTGAGGAAAAACAAGTTTAAATGTCCCAAGCAAACAAACATAACTTAGGCATGTTCCAAATGGTGGGTTTCACACTGGAACATTTCTGCCGGCAGAACAACTCTGTTTGTTGGCAAGAGAGGCAGTGCGGTGAGGTAAAGTTTCTAAAAAAAGTTGTTCCAGCTTCCACCCCGCATTAAAGTGGCAGTTCTGCTGCAGCGCACTAGCACATACGCAACTACGAAAATGTCGCTACGCACCCAGCAAAAAATCGGTAATTGCTTTTAGTGGTAACGTGTTCTAGAAGGCATAGCGTTATAATGCCTTCGAATTTTTTCGCTTCTTTTAGGCATTGTCGGTAATGCAAAGTAGAATGTCCTACATTATTTTATTTATTTCGCTTTATTGTTTCATTTTGGGGAATGCAAAGTAGAATGTCCTATAATATTTCTTTCTTAATTCGCTTCTTTGCTTCATTTCAGGGAATGCAAAGTAGAATGTCCTACAATATTTTATTTTTTTCACTTCTTTGCTTCATTTCAGGGCATGCAAAGTAGAATGTCCTACAATATTTTTTTTATTTCGCTTCTTTGCTTCATTTCGGGGAATGCAACGTAGAATGCTGCATCGTAGTCAGCTGAAAAATAGAATGAATATCCAAAAAATCTTTTCCTACCGTTAGTTTCTGTGGAAATTTGTCTCGCATAAAAATCATGTTTTGCTTTGTTCAATTTGCAGCGAAGTTGAAGTCAGTCAATGAAGTGAAGTACATGAGTGAGAAAGTAGAATTTTAAGCTTTATTAAATATGCATGTATGTACATACCGATTTTTAAGTAAAATCTAAATACCCAAATACATAAATATGTTTGTATAAAAACTGATTTATAAAAATTTTAATTAAATTTAATCTTTTAAGACATTTTCTGATATAATATAAATAAGTATGTACTCATCTGGGCATTCTACATTAGTTTCTCTGTAAGGCATTCTTTGTTCGCTTCTCTGGATTCTGTTTATCCATGCGTTCTCGCTTCGTTTGAAGGTAATGCTGCGGGTAAGGGCTTACCGCCAATGACATGCCCATGTTAAAATAAGGCCTTCCTGAAGCGAAAGGGTAAGCGATTCCCATCGCCTAGCTCGTTTCCACATTCGTTTCTATGGTAATCGTGTTTTTTGCTGGGCAACTTTCGAGCGCAGAAGTTACAAATACATTCAAATGTCCTGTATGTATACTCATTTTATTCTGCTAACTTTCATCCAGTGTGAAACCGCGAGAATAATTGTTCTCTCATTCTAGTGCAGAGATGGGCAAACTCACACTATCACACACATGCGCTTGTGTGCGTAGCAGCGAAGTGTTGCTCAACAGCCAGTGCTCGGATAGTACCACATTTGTGGAAGAGATTCCACTTTTCTTTTCTAAATTACATTTCTAGTACATCTACCACCGTAAGCTAAAAAACTACCAAATCTTAAAACCTCTTGTTAATTTGCTCACTCTTCCATCCCTTCCTATTTATTTTATGCGAACGCACAAATTTCAAATTATTTGGCCTCTAAAATGCCAAATCCTTTCTATTTGTTTTAATAAAAATTTTAAATTGTCAAAATCTATTTGCATGTTAAACCTTTTTTTATACAAAGGACGCTATTGAAAATCAGTTTTTGGTACGTTCGCCTAACTAAGGATCCCAAACTCTGAATACTGGGCCTTGCAAAGGATGGATCGATGCCTCTGGATGTAAACAAATTTACCCAGAAAGAAAGTTAGAGCAATTTTTATTTTTTTATTTAAAATTGTATTGGTAAAATTTTTGTTTGTATTCCACATGGCACAATTCTATCTTAAAAAAAATATGAATAATTTTTTGAGCTTTAGAGACCAGAAGCAACCTCAAAATACACGTAAATGTGGTTTTTGCTCTAATAAAGTAAGTTCATTCTCAGAGTTCGTCGGCCATGATTTTTTTCTGACGATTGCAACCATTTTAAAATCATATAAAACTGAAAGAAAAATAAATAAATTGTTCACAATTGTTGTTCTTTGAGATTGAAAATGAGAATGTTTGTGTGAGTTTGAGTTTTAAATTTTTAAATTATATTGCTGGCAAACGTCAGATAGTTACCTTGTTATATTTTTATCATGCTAATACCTGTTTAATGTGCCTTGATTTAACGCAAACATCTCGAACTCCATTAAGAATTTCCACTTCAAAAACTTTAGCGTGCGAATATTGTCAACCAGTGATCGGACTTAAAAAAAATTTTGTGTGGTAGAATCAGGAAAAAAATGTGGTAGGTTTTGGATAAAAATTTGTACAAAAATTAAAAAAAAAATCTGCAAGGTTTCACCTAAATTGCAAACATTTTAATTAGAATCTAAAAAAAAATCAATTTTAGTATAATAAAGTGCAAGATTCAAGATGCTTGAAATTGCGTTGAGTTTAAGCAATTTTTTTGCTTGACAGTGTAAGGCAGTCCCTTCCATATCAAGATATTTTTCGCACATATTTTGAAAGATTTCTGCAACCTTGCGGAGTGCTGCCAGCTTTTTTTTTATCACATCACGGCTAATGCGTTCACAAAAATCGCCGTTTTTTTAACATTTTCGCTATTAGTTCTTTTTTATAAATCATATATTTTGCACTTTAACACAATAAAGCCACGTTTCCCATCGAAAAATTTAATACTGAGAAAATTTACTATTTTACCGTTTATTTTATCCTCCCATTTAACTGTTGTTAGTGTTTAGTGTTGGACAATTTTTGCTCTTAAAATTAAGAAAATTATGTCGAGCAAAAATAAAACTACTCAAAAAGGCGAATATTTGGTAGATTTCAGACCTTGTGTGGTAGATGTGTTAGATGCTCAAAAAAGTGGCAGATCTACCACAATGTGGTACGAGTCCGATCACTGCTGTCAACAGCAACTGATTTGGTTTGCTTTGCCGAAGTACCAGCGAAGCATCAGTCAATCGTCAATTATCGTAAGCCGCACGAAGACAATGATAGTATACATGTGTCGACGTGGCAGCAAGCAGCATTTTGAAGCCCAAGTACATGTGTTTGGAAAATCAAAAGATGCCTACCTCTGATGTAAGCCAATAAAAGTCCTCATAAGGAAAGTAAAGAGCACAGATGACCGTTTTCAGTTATAGGAGGGCCAATAATCCTCGCCCACCAAGCAATAAATACGACTTTTATAAGTAACTCTACTCTAGCGCCACCAGCGTGTTGTCTTGTAAGCTATAATAGGACCATATTTGCAAGGTATAAAACCTCAAACAATTGACCGGCTTTTGAGTTTAGTCCGAACAACGAAAACGGCTTTCATTTTATGTATGTATATACATAGATGTTTCGAATGAAAAAAATCATCATGACAGTAATAAACGTTTCGAATTTGCATTAACAAAATCGGTTCATAAATAGGGCTTTTATCGGATCTGTTTTTCGCAAATGCTTTTTTCATCATGCAGGTAGTTTATACTTTGAATTTGAACGAAATCGGTTCATAAATACATCTTTTTTAAATCACTCGACTCCCGCGCCACCCTGCGGGTCTATTTTTGGTAAATGTACCATCATGCTGGTAGCTTACATTTTTAATTTAAAAGAAATCTGTTATAAATACGGTTTTTACAAATAACTCGTCTCCAGCGCCACCTAGCGGGTCTATTTTTCGCATACGTATTTCCCATCACGGAGGTAGCACACGTTTTGAATATGAACGAAATCTGTTCATAAATACGACTTTTATAAATAACTCAACCCAAGCGCCACCTAGCGAGTTTTCTGGTAGGCTATAATAGGACCATATATGCAAGGTACAACCTCTGAAAATTTTACTGAAATCTATGCAGTAGTTTTTGAGTTAACTCCGAACAACGAAAACGGCTATTATTTTATATATATAGATTATCTTGATTTTCGAGCTTACCTCTCTAATGTGTAATTAGAAAAAGAGATCAGCCATTAAAAATTATAATTATAAAAATATCTCAGATTAAACCGATAACTTTTTGGTGTCCAACCTAAGATTATCGATAATACTTGCGAAGAAGAGGAGGAATGTCAAATGTAAAAGTAAACAAAAATTTACGTTAGCAAGGAAAAGAGGTTTGTAAAGGTATTTTTAATCAAATATTAAGTTAAAACATATTTAAGTAGCATAATATGTGTAGCAGAATAAAGTGACCACGGTGGCACAAAGAAGAAGCTTAACTTTTTCTCGAATTGTGATTGAGATTATATTTTTATGTTAATTTCCTTTAATGCTTTGCCGTACGCATATGTTTACACATCAAATTTCATGGATACCTAGTACTCATGCCTTTTTTTCGAATGGTGGCAACCCTATCCAAATTATTTTCTATATTCAATTTTTTTGTGCATTCTCGGTGAAATAGAATTATTGCGGCTTATGTAAATTTCTTCTTTTTTTTGATATATCAGGTATCTGGCAACACCATTTTTCCAATTTTTCTTCACGAACCTTCTACAGATAGAAAGAAATAAAATTAAATAAAACCGAAGCAAATCCATTGGCCGTTCTTGAGTTACGCGATAACTCACGACAGCATATAATTTTTGTATATAAAGATATTTTCGAATGGTGGCAACCTTATTTAAATTTTTTTATACCCGTGCGCACTGGCGCACAAGGGTATTATAACTTTGCTCGCATAACGGTTGTTTATAACAGCCAAAAAGAATTGAGGTAGATATAGACAAATGCATACATAAATGCTCAGAATGAAAAGAGAAATCGATTAAGCCATGTCTGTCCGTCTGTCTGTCCGTGTACACGATAACTCGAGCAAAATTTCAGATATGCCAAATTTGGTATGTAAGTTGCCCTCTATCCAAGGTAGGTTGGGATTGAAAATGGGAAAAATAACCACGCCCGCCTCCCATATAACGATATTTTCGAAATATGCAAAACCTAAGATATTTCAGCAAATACTGGATCCAAATTATTGAAAGTTAGTATTTGAAGTAGAATGTTTTAAAATAAGACAGTTATGACTTTTTCTTTAAATGGGCGTGGCCCCGCCCTCTTAAGATGAAATGTTGTATCTCTGTAGTCCCTTTACCAATCCCCACAAAACTCGGTGCGAACATTGCTTGGGGCCTCACTAAGAAACCCGGTGAATTTTTTTTTAATCAGACAAGAACTACGCCTACCTGCCATATAACGATAATAAATTAGTAGCTGTTTAAGCTAATTTGGCACCGCCCACTTACGCCTGCATATGTATGTGTATCTCGATACCCGGTTTATCAATTTCTACCAAACTCGGTACATTTAGCAACCTTGGCGCAAAAAAGCAAACTGTTAAAAATTTTTGAAATCGGACTAAAATTACTGCCACTTACCAAATAACGGTAAATTTCAGAAATACGAAAACTCCGATCTTTCAATAACTAAAGATGCCAACTTACGACAATCTTTTAACAAGACAGAAGATTATTGATTTTTGTTAAATGGGCGTGGCACCACCCACTTATGTATACATAAGTATATATCTATAACCGCCTTATCGATCTCCACCAAATTCTGTCCAATTATTTCAATATATCATATCATATTATTGAAACTGTTTGACATCGGGAAAAATACTTTTCCTTATCATGCAGTTTGCTGAATGGTGAAAAAACGATATCTAATACGTGCACCGGGTATATAAAGTTCGGTTTTTCCCGAACTTATACTTCTTTACTTGTTCCGTTTTAAATTTGTTTATACATTCTCAGTGAAATAGCACTATTGCGGCTTCTTTAAATAATTTTTTTTTTATATTTCAGATATTTGGCAACACCATTTTTCTAATTACAAACCTTCTACAGGCAGAAAGAAACAAAATTAAATGAAAACGAAGCAAATCCGTTTAACCGTTCTGCCATAACACACAACAGCAATTAATTTTTACATATAAAGATTTTTTCGAATGGTGGCTACCCCATTCAAATTTTGTTCTGTTTTAAATTTGTCTATATATTCTCAGTTAAACAGCACTATTGCTGCTTGTTTAAATTTATTTTTTTTTTTAATATTTCAGATATTTGACAACACCATTTTTCAAAACTTTTCTTTACAACCCTTCTACAAACATAAATAAAAGAAATGAAATGAAAACGAAGCAAAACCGTTGAACCCTTCTTGAGTTATGCGATAACACACGACAGCAATTCATTTTTAAAAATAAAGATTTTTTTCGAATGGTGGCAATCTTATTCAAATTTTTTTCTGTTTTGAATTTGTTTATACATTCTCAGTGAAATAGCACTATTACGGCTTCTTTAAATAATTTTTTTTTTTATATTTCAGATATCTGCCAACACTATTTTTCCATTTTTTTCTTAACAAACCTTCTGCAGATAGAAAGAAAAGAAACGAAATGAAAACGAAGCAAATCCATTGAGACTTTTTGAGTTATGCGATAACACATCAACAGCAATTCATTTTTATAAATGGGCAAATCTAAAAAACAGGTAACCTCTGTGTTAATTAGCTTTATTTTCAATGTTGTAAACTATATCAAGCACTTCCGGTTTTAAACTTGCGGATGACAGGCGTGTGCGATAATAAAAGCTATTTGACAAAATTTAATATACTGAATTTAAAACTAAAAACTTTTCAAAAATACACCTGAATTAAAATCAAGAACCCTAACTAAAGATAATAAAACTAAAAATTATGCTGTAGAAAGAAGGATCGACGGGCAAAAAAAGCCGAAGGAGGAGCAGCTGGCAACGTGGGAGACAGGACAAGAGATCTAAAGGGTGATAGGTATTAGTACACATAAGGGAAAACAAAGAAAAATAGAAAATACAGAAGTGCAAAAAGTTGTGACCAGTAAGTCTCTGAAAACGTTTTCATTACTATATACATATACACAAAAATAATACTGTGCTTAATATGAAATGGCCGACGCGTCAGCGTCGGATGATGCTGAGGGGGACAGCTCCGTGGTTGCCGCGGACTGGTTTATAGCTGACATAAGCCAAAGAAAAAAGGAAAATGCTAGAAAAAGGTTAACCAAATCGGACAGAACAGTAATGGACTCGGACAACAAGGATCCAAAAAACAGAACAGTGACTAACAAAAAACCCAAGACAGACAAGAACAGGGAAATTATACCAATGCAAGGATTTTTAGTACCTAAATGTGCAGATCCAAAACCTATTACTAGGCAGGCATTGGAAAAACAAAGTCAGACAAACACAACCGACAGTGGGACATAAAAAGATAGAAAACAAAACAGTGCATTTTACACAGAGAGACTTAATGGTGAATTTTTAGTTCTTATAGACACCTCGGAATCACCGTTATTCAGAAATGAAAAAATTAGGAATGGTCGCTTTCTGTTGGTCAAAATCCGTAATTTTGGCATCTGCGGTATTAAAAATATAAAAGCAATTGGAAAATCTCTATACAAAGTAGCTTTCAAAACGTGGTATGAAGCTAACATGAGCATTAATAATGAAAACTTAAAAAAAAACAAGTTACGAGCGTTTATACCGAAAAAATTTGTAGAAACAATGGGGGTAGTGAGGAATATCCCATTGGATTTTACAGAAGAGGAAATCCTTAACAATATTAGATCAGACCACAAAGTTACATCTGTGTCAAGGATTATGAGACGCGACCTAGAAGATAAAGAGAAATTCACTCCAACCTTTGCTGTAGAAATTAGCTTTGAAGGCAATGAATTTTCAGAGCACATTGACATTTTTTTTGTAAACTTTAAAGTTTCCCATTATATACCGAGAATCAGGCAATGTTACAACTGTGGTCGACTAGGGCACACCAAACTAGGGTGCAAAGCAAAGAATAGATGTATTATGTGCGGAAAAACCGAAGGCTGTGAACAAAATTGCAAAAAGGAAAATAATTGCATTCTCTGTGGTGGGCAAAATCACAATGCTCTGAACAGAAAAGCGTGCTCTAAATGGGAAGAGGAGAAAACTATAGTAGAAATAATGACAATTAAAAAACTTTCCAAATATGAGGCTATGGACATGTACAAGAGTACCGTGACAAATAACAACCGTTTCAGAATACTAAGCGACTACGAAGCAGAATACCTAGAGATTAAAAACAGTGAGAACAACCGCATAAGGCTTTTATCGGGTCCGTTTTTCGCAAATGCTTTTTTCATCATGCAGGTAGCTTATACGTTGAATTTGAACGAAATCGGTTCATAAATACATCTTTTATAAATAACTCGACTCCCGCGCCACCCAGCCGGTCTATTTTTGGTAAACGTACCATCATGCTGGTAGCTTACATTTTGAATTTAAAAGAAGTCTGTTCATAAATACGATTTTTACAAATAACTCCTAGCGAGTTTTCTGGTAGGCTATAATAGGACCATATATGCAAGGTAC